>NC_036647.1:8057396-8162139 GCF_002806865.2 Cucurbita pepo subsp. pepo | reverse complement strand
TATGATATGAATTCAGAACACAAGAACATAACCTAAGAGCCTAAGTTCTCAGGTCAAGAACAAGAACATGACCAGAAAAGAGTGCGGTATCCTAACATACCTTACCGACACGATTAAAAGCCTACAAATAGGCTACTTACTGAGTCTTTGTACTCATTCAAGTTTCCTAGTGACAAAAAGAAGCGGATCGAGGATGGAACCAGATCTAGAGCCGGTGTCATATAGTGCCACTCCGTGCTTTAGCTAGTTGAATGTTTTAAGTTGTATTATTTACTAGGCCAAATGTATTCAAACTTTCATTTTTGATTTGTAAATAAATTGTATTTATGTTCGTTTCAAACGCGAAAATTTTTTCCATCCTTTTATTTAGTCTTTTATATTTTTTAGTATGTTTTACTTAGTTATGCTCGAGTCAAAAAATTGGGTCGTGACATGGTTGTATTAGAGCAAAGATTCTCTAAGAAAATACAACTTATTATGACTAACTCGTATTCTTGTTGTTCCCGTCATAATATGTAAAAACTCATTGAATTGGCAGCTTGCAATGTGAAAACACCGTAAAATTTACCACGATTCAAAAATAAGGTATTTAAAACATAATTTCATACGTAGTTTTAATCACAAAATAAGAAACATGCTCAAGAATATTCAAAATAGAATAAAGTTTGAGGAGGCGTAGCTGATTTATGACTCTCGTTCCAAAGTCCACCCCCAGCCACGACCAACTCCTGAAAAACATAAAGTGAGTACAAAGACTTAGTAAGTAGCCTACTTCTAGGCTCTTAATCGTATCCTTACGCTAGAGTACTATAAGTTCTTGAGTGTCCAAGGACGTTGTACACAAACTTAACTTAGCTCACATCACATGGTCAATTTGTTAAAAACATTCCCGAAAGTGGCTTTTAGATTACTCCCCATGTTAGACCGCATGGTCTCATTGTTCGTGTAAACTTGATCATGACATCTTTCTAGTAATACATGACCAAGGGATCTCATCTAGAACTGGGAAACATGAGGCCCATTATGGCATTTTACTCATGAGACATGGGGTAGGGTGTCAGAGTCATGCTTGTCCAAGGCAAGTTACCTATGGCTGCATATCGAATGTTCCAATTATGCTTATCCAAGACGTGTTATCTATGACCGCATGCTGGTTCCAATCCCTTCTACTTATTTGTTCGATTGACCTTTACTATTCTTTTTGTGTCATTATGGGAGTGTAAGACAAGTCGCCAAAATCATGTCTACACACGCTAGGGCTAAAATTCTTCAAAAGGTACTATTGGTGGATGTGACTTGTCAATTCTTTCTACCAATGTTATATGCTATCATAGTCCTTGTGGTGTTTTAATGTCACTAAATGCATAACTACTTTCACCAAAATATTTATTATGGAAGAAAACTAAGATACGTATACCTTTCACACTAAGAATTTATTAACTTTTACGTTAATAATTAAATATATAAATATAGAAATAAATAAGACATTTTTAATTTTACGAGTTGTAATGCATTCCCATGAATTCAAATTTAGATTTTCCTTTCCCATTTAAAACTTCAACCAAATACATATTCATCCTTATCTCTTTTTAAAATTCAAACTAAATTGACGTGGGTTCACACTTTTGAGTGTTTTTTATTTATTATTTTTTTTTTTTATAGAAAAATCCAAACTCGAGTTAGGTGAATCATTTTTTTTAGGAAAATTCCAAACCCGAGTTAAGTGTGCAATTTTAATTTCTTAGCAAGATTTTTAAAGTTAGAAGGAAAAAAGTCATTTTTAAAATGTGTACTATGACATGAATGAAAGGAAGAAGGAAATGATTCTTATTGTAGGCTATAATTTTAAGCCACTAGAGCTTCATGCATTTATGTATGTCACTTGCATCGTGATACTTTCTCGTTATGCTATATTAGTAAATACACATACATTCGATATTTATGTTCATCATGATATCATATGGGTCTTTCCGTTCGTGGTGTCTAGCAACGCGTCAGCGCTTTTAACCTAACAAGTCAGGATCAAAGGTACGTATACGAGCCCGTCTGGTGGGTTCATATGCACATGCATGGGTCGTGTGTGGGAAAGAACTACACATCCAACTCATGCCCAGACTAAAAAGATAATGTAAGATAATGTAAGATTATAGTTATTTTTAGTTGTATGAAAGATAATGTAAGATCCCAAGTAAATTTAGGCCACTCAAATTCGTTTAAGGTGCCCATGAGAGGTTTAAATTATAGAGGAAAAAGAATTAAAAGACTCGAGCTAGGGCAAGGGGCTATCGTCACGAATTATAAGAGTTAAAAGACCTTTGAAAAAGTTTCTATGCATAAAGGGCAAAAAGATAATTTTTCTAAATTTATAAACAATTAGGTTTTTAAACAAGGAAAAAATGACCTAAAAAAAAAAATTAAATGATATTTTAAAATTTTTGAATCTTTTCACAAAAAAATAATAATAAAATATTCTAAAAATGGAGAATTACCAAAATACTCGAGTTTAAAATATTTATAAGCTAAGGTGGTCCGCCCCACAACTTATGCTCAAACCTCTAGCCCTAATTTGAGAAGAAAGTTTTAAAAAGCGGGGCAAAGAGAATTTGAAAGAGAGTTTGAAAGAAACGTTGAGAGAGATTTAAAACGATGTTATATGGCATACAAGAAAAAGACAACAACAACGACTCAACTTACATATAGTTTTTCGGATAGGGAGAATTTGACAACTAGTCACATCTCCCTGTAGTACATTCTAAGACATTCCATGTCAAACAAGTGTAAACATGATTTTGCCGAGATGTCATACTCTTAGAAGAAACAAGAAGGAAATTATACAACATGAAAGCAGTAAAGGAAAGATATAAGGTGATACGAGGTAAGGGTTTCAGCATGCAACGGGCATGCGGCCATGGACAACACATCTTGAAAAAGCATGACCATGACACTTGACATGTTCCATGGTCCAATCGTCGATACCCGTCATCGACGTCAAATATGTCATACCTAAAATAAGAAAAGAGAAATATTTTAATGATATTTATTGTGGTCAACTTTTAAGTATTAATGTCATGATAATTATATAACTTATTGCATCATGATTTAGTTTCGCTATTATAGGTTTGCTATGTTGTATGATTTTGATAGTGCGTAATATGATATGGTTATGTTAGTAAGCGATAGACTTAAATAGAATTATCTTAGTTTCTAGAACCATTCACCCAGACGACGTGGAAGAGGAAGACGAGAAAGGGGACGACACCCTATTAGAGGTAGGGGAAGAGGAGAGGCTAAAGAGAGCCCACCTCAAGAAGGTTCAGTAACTAGGACAGAAACAACTGCACCTCCTCAAGCTGGACCGCTCCAAGTTGCACCACCTCCTGCAGAATCAACGGCTAGAATACATCCCACTACTAGTCTGAGAACGCGCATGTTGATCCAACAGCACTAACGACGACACGCATGTTGCTCAAGCATGCCAATGAGAATGCGCTACATGTCGTTATGAGAATAATCATAAAGTTCTTACGCTTCCGAGAATTAAACGCACGTCATAGGATTTGAACCATCCAACTAGCGTGTGCCATGTGTCACACAGCTAGCGCGACTCTCTTGCCTTAGGTGAGTGGTCCTTGCACGTGGTAAACTCATATTTACGTGTAATTAAGAATTTTTACACTAAGGTGTTTTAACGTCAATAAATGCATATCTACTTTCACCAAAAGATTTATTATTGTTTCGAACTTGTACCCATGAATTCATTGTGAGAAATAAAAATTGGGCACGTTTTACTTTGCACGCTAAAAAATTATAAATAAATATGAAAAAAAAATTCTAAAATTAGTCCAATAAAAATGTGATGAAAATTGTAAATCTAGTAAAGACTTGGAGAGTTCATTAATGCATAACCACTCTTTTTAAAATTAGGTGTCAACCAATTTGATCCCATATGTTATGAAATTTTTTATTATTTTTGTAGTTCTATCTCAAGTTTGAAATTTGATTTTATTTTATAAAAATTCTTATGGGACTATTTTTATATGTTCGAATTTATTGCATTTGAAACGTTTGATTTTGAACAAATTATTTATGAAATATTTAAAATTTTAAGTATTTAGCCTTAAGATGAAAGGTTCAGAGGAAATTTCTTACACGATACATATATTGCAATGAAAATAAGACGGTAATTTTTTGTCACTATTGTGACAATAGAGAACATATAAACGATAAAAGATCATATTTGGGGATCCACCGATCTTATTTATGATGGTTGTTAACCTTATTTAAAGCCAACCTCCTAGATTATAACTAAGAGAGAATGATTGGTGTCAACCCAAATACTTATACCAGCGCAAAGCAAACACCTTACAGCGGCTCTTGCTTAGTCTCATATTTGAAGTTGTAGCAATTGACGGCCGTATAAATTCCATCATCGTAATAATTAGTCACTTGGTCCCCATTCATAAGAGTGTCACGTTGAGTATACGAATATGGGACATCGCATTGACCTTTTGTTGCGAGTAGACTCACTCTCACCCTAGACATGGGTGGCACGGTTACAGTGTAAACGGTCTCTATCTCAGATGATTTTGATTTCGTTTTACCCCATGTATATTCACCAGAAAACTCCGCAGACATTTCAATTTTTCCCTCTGCAATCAGTGGAATACCCGTTTGAATTGTTGTCTGTACACCGAGTTTAGCAGAAACAGTGGAAGACCATGTATTACTCTCAGAAATCTCGTAACGGAGCTTCATATCTATAGTGTTTTCTTTACTGGAATTATTGCTAGCATCTCCGTTGGCCATGGTGATGACATGTTGTCCATAAATTCGTGCATCCAAAAGATGAAATATGACATTATAGATGCTTCTCGAAAGAACCAACTCTTGTATCTCCAAGCGTGCTTCCTTAGTGATGGTGGGGACACCAGCATTAAGACAATTTGTCTTACCCTCCGTTGTGAGCCTCTTACAAAAATAATTGTTACCCAAATTACGAAGCGCCACAAACTTGTTATCAACTTTTACCGGCCAAAATAATGTATCTTTGTTATTTCCACTGGTGTCATTTGAATCTGCCCAAATCCAATTTGGACTCCGTCTCCATAATTTTCCAAAGTGGTTTGACTTAATGCGAACATTTCCATCATTTGTTGTTGAAACTTCGTTTCCCACTTTTGGATCTCCAATATCATCAGCAGAAAATTGTAGATATGGAAGGCCTTGAAACCAGCATGCCTGAAGGTAACTTCCATTGTCACCTTTAAATGCAACATATTTGGGTAAAACATAGAATGATTCCCAATCAATAGCAACATGAAGATCGCAGAGGTTGGCGTCTGGAGTTGAATACCCCATATACAAGCACCTGTCCCGAGCTAGGCCATCCCTCCAACTACATGTATTGTATCCAAAGTAGACATGCTTAATTCGATAGGCTTGATGATCCGGATCAAAGATGGGTTCAAACAACGTACACGCCCAGTTGGATTGATCTTCATTTGGTTCATCAGCTACTGCAACCACATATCGAGTGTTGATTGAAGGACAAACCCAATATTTGTTGTTGTAACAACACCTGATATTCACGTAGCCTTTGCCAACTTTAGCAGGCTCCACTTCATACTTTGTGTGAGGGGTCACCACATTATGTGCACCGTACTTGATGTATCCATGAATTTGAACATCTTCTTTTACGTACTTCAAATACAAGTCATCTGCCTTGGATTTGAAAGCCACGTACCTCGGGAGCACCATTTTCTCCTTTTTCTTGATTTTTATTAGCAAGTTTTCACTCTCGGTGGGTGTGCTTTAAAATTAAAACGAGAATGGCTATTTATAGATAAATTTTAGAACTTAGACCAATAAATCAAAGCGGAGAACTATATAGTAATATGATTCAAAGCCGACATTAAATGAGGTAGTTGGGAAGATAAAATTAATACCTAGACCTGTCGGCTAGAATTAGACTTGGAGATAAAAACTATCAAATCAATAATGTATTCAGTATGTCATCCGAAGACACTAAACAAACCAATACCTCATTTTATGTTTTTTAAACATAGAATAATGTTTTATCTTTTCGTCTCAAAAGGTACGAGGAAAAGTAATTGTGTAGAATTAACAAGAACGGATACATAAACGAAAAAAAGAAGATAAAACGTAACTAATACATATCGAGAGATTAATTTTAGTAAAATGAGGCAAACTAAGATAATCGAAGCATGGTCTAGTGGATATCATTCCAACCGTTAGAAAATGTTCTTGAAATGGTCGATACATATAGTTTAAAGGTTCATACGGATTTTTTTCTCTACTCCCTCCCACATTTTCCGCTCCATTAGATCTGTAATCCGGGGAAAGAAAACTATATTACGAGAAAAGTACAATTAAAAGTATAGTTGGTGTATTTCATCTTTCCTTTTAATTCGTCCCTCACTTAATTAAGGCTTTGTACACTCTGTTTAATGTCATTAGATGCATAACTACTTTCACCAAAATATTTATTAATATTTCAAGCTTTTACCTTACGAATTTATTATCGAAAATAAAAATTGGGACAGGTATGTGTACGGAATTTATTAACGTTTACGTTAATAATTAAATATAGCTTTCTAAATAAGACATTATCAAATTTAGATTATCCTCTCAGATTTGAAACTTCTACTAAACACATCTTCATCATTGTCTCCTTTTTAAATTCAAACTAAATTGACATGGTTCACACTTTTGAGTTATTTTATGTTTTTTCTTTTAGAAAAATCCAAACTCGAGTTAGTCGAGTCATTTTCTTTTAGGAAAATTCCGAACTCGAGTTAGGTGAGTGATCGAAGGAAAAAAGTCATTTTTGGAATTTTAACTCAATATGGAAAAGGAATATAAAGATGTTCAAGAACAAGGAGTAACTAATTTTTAGAAAATTTTGCAATCTTTTGAAATAAAATATTGAAAAAGTGGAAAATTATCAAAATTTCAAGAATGGACCGATCAGATAAACTTCAAAGTTTAGGAAAATTTAACTATCTACGTCACCAAAAATCATTATATACGATGGGCTATAAATTCAATAGTAAGAATTCAAAGATAAAGTCTGCAAATGGCTAATGGAGAGGATTTTTTATGGAATTGTTTAAATACTTAAACTCCAAATTAGCTCAATTTTATATATTTTGATTCGAACAATGCTTGAGCTATAAACCAAGAAGTGTGGAGGATCATTTAGAACAAGAATTGATTGAATCAAGCCAATCTAGCTTCTATATTAAGAAGTGGGTCTCCATCAATTAGCCTCAAATCAACTCCTACGACTTCGAAATAAGTTCCTTTACAAGTTTCATGCACGATTCAAGAGCGGAAAGTAGCATAAACATGTTTCCTCAATTTAAGTTTCATGGTTGAAGAAGGAAGAAATTTTTTAAATTCTAATTAGAAGCTACAAGAAAGTTCATCCCTCCAAAGAAGTTTCATTCACTTTCTAGGAAGTCAAGAATGAATTTCATGATGACCACAAAGACAAAAGAAGTCGGGATCCAGACATCAAAAATGAGTTTAAAATGGATGAATTATGGAAAAACTGCAAATTCTTCGCCCACGGTCCATTAAACACGTATTTATAGATACCAACAGTTTCGTGGCAATAAGAAGAAAAGCTTTCGTGAAGAAATTAGAAGCTAAAGAGGCATGTATCGTTCTGCCTTATAAACTTTATAATCGGATCGAAAATGGGTAAAGAACCAAGAGCTTCAAACACAAAATTGTGGTTCAAAAAAGATTCTTTGGCTTGAGAGGTATAAAATAAAGAGATTTCATAATGAAATTAAGGTGAGATAAGGTCTGGATCACGTGAACCAATAAGAAAAATTTGGGTTCTTTTCTAGTGAGAGTTATGTTTTCCAACCAATTTTCAAGACTTATTTCTTGAGCTACAAACTACGAAAAGGTCTAAAATTGGTCATTACTCCTCCCTTGAAACACAATCTTAAAACTAAAGTCAACTCAAAACCAAGAATCTTATAAGCTAAAGGTCCTTAGAATAGAACCAAGGTTAAGAATTTTGGAATCCAGAACACAGATTATGATATGAATTCAGAACACAAGAACATAACCTAAGAGCCTAAGTTCTCAGGTCAAGAACAAGAACATGACCAGAAAAGAGTGCAGTATCCTAACATACCTTACCGACACGATTAAAAGCCTACAAATAGGCTACTTACTGAGTCTTTATACTCATTCAAGTTTCCTAGTGACAGAAAGAAGCGGATCGAGGATGGAACCAGATCTAGAGCCGGTGTCATATAGTGCCACTCCGTGCTTTAGCTATTTGAATGTTTTAAGTTGTATTATTTACTAGGCCAAATGTATTCAAACTTTCATTTTCTATTTGTAAATAAATTGTATTTATATTTGTTTTAAATGCGAAAAATATTCCATCCTTTTATTTAGTCTTTTATATTTTTTAGTATGTTTTACTTAGTTATGCTCGAGTCAAAAAATTGGGTCGTGACATGGTTGTATTAGAGCAAAGATTCTCTAAGAAAGTACAACTTATTATGACTAACTCGTATTCTTGTTGTTCCAGTCATAATAAGTAAAAACTCATTGAATTGGCAGCTTGCAATGTGAAAACACCGTAAAATTTACCACGAAACAAAAATAAGGTATTTAAAACATAATTTCAAAATAGAATAAAGTTTGAGGATGCTTAGCTGATTTATGACTCTCACTCCACAGTCCACCCCCATTTACGACCAGTTCCCGAAAAATATACAGTGAGTACAAAGACTTAGTAGGTAGCCTATTCGTAGGCTCTTAATCGTATCATTAAGCTAGGGTACTATAAATTTTTGAGTGTCCAGGGACGTAGTACACAAACTTAACTTTGCTCATATCACATGGTCAACTTGTTAAAAACATTCCCTAAAGTGGCTTTTAGATTACTCCCCATGTAAGATCAACATGGTCTCGTGGTTCATGTAAACTTGATCATGACATCTTTCTAGTAATACATGATGCACGGATCTCATCTAGAAGAGGGAAACATGAGGCCCATTATGACATCCTACTCATGAGACATGGTGTAAGGTGTCACAGTCATGCTTGTCCAAGACAAGTTGCCTGTGGCTGCATGTCAAATGTTCCAATTATGCTTGTCCAAGACGTGTTATTCATGGTCGCATGATGGTTCCAACCCCTTTTACTTGTTTGTTCGATTGGCCTTTACTATTCTTTTTGTGTCATATGGGAGTGTAAGACAAGTCACCAAAATCACGTCTACACCCGCTAGGACTAAAATTTCCCAAAATGTACAATCAGTAGATGTGACTTGTTGTCAATTCTGTCTACCAATGTTATATGCTATCATAGTTATTATGGTGTTTTAATGTCACTAAATGCATAACTACTTTCACCAAAATATTTATTATCGAAAAAAACTGGAATACGTGTACCTTTCACCCTAAGAATTTATTAACTTTTATCTTAATAATTAAATAGAAATAAATAAGACATTATTAATTTTGAGCGTTGCTAATGCATTCACATTAATTCAAATTTAGATACATATTCATCATTGTCTCCTTTTAAAATTCAAACTAAATTGACGTGGGTTCACACTTTTGAGTATCTTTTTTTTATAGAAAAATCCAAACTCGAGTTAGGTGAATCATTTGTTTATGAAAATTCCAAACCCGAGTTAGGTGAGCGATTTCAATTTCTTAGCAAGATTTTTAAGGTTAAAAGGAAAAAGGCCATTTTTATAATTTTAAAGTATTTTATCCGAAAATTTTAAGAATAGACCAATCGGATAAAAATTCATAGTTTAGGAAATTTAACTCTCTGGGTCACCCAAAATTTGATCACAACCATTAGATATGACAAGCTATAGATCCCATGGTCAGAATTCAATGGTAAAGTTGGCAAGCGGTTAAAGGAGAGGATTCTTTCGACGAATTGTCTCGACACTTAAATTCAAAATCAACTCAATTTTAGATATTCTATTCAAACAATGCTTGAGCTACAAACAAAGAAGTGGGAAGGATCATTTAAGGCAAGAATAGAAGCTCGAAATTGGTTGAATCATGTGAATCTAGCTTATGGATATGGAACCCTAAATTTTTCAATAATCAAGAAGTTAGAGTACATCAATTAACCTCAAATCAATTCCTACAACTTCTAAATAAGCTCCTTTACAAGTTCCGTGCATGATTCGAGAGGTGATAGTAGCATAAACATGTTTTCTCAATTTAAGTTCCACTGTTGAAGAAGGGAGGAATTTTCGAAATTCTAATTGGAGGCTACAAGAAACTTTGTTCCTCCAAAGCAGATTCATTCACTTTTTCGGACGCTAAAAATGAATTTCTATGATGACCACAAAGATAAAAGAATTAAGGATCGAGTGTAATGGAAGGACTTCAAGAACCGAATTTAAAATGGATGAATTTTGGAAAAACACCAAATTCTTCGCCCCTACTTTAGCAATGAGGCAAAACTTTCAGGAAGAAATTAGAAGGTATAATCAGATAGAGAATGGGTAAAGAACCAAGAGTTGTAAACTCAAAATTGGGAGTATCCAAACATATTCGTCCTATCAAAATAGATTATTTAGCTTGACCGAAAGAAAGTAAAGAGATTTCATGATGGAATCGAGGCGAGATAAGGTCTGGATCATGCGAACCAATAACAAAAGTTTGGGTTGTTCTCGAGTTACAGGACTTATATCTGAAACCAGTTCATACTCCTTCCTTGCAACACCATCTTAGAATTAAGGTCAACGAAAAACCAAGAAACTTAGAACTAAGGTCTTTATATAGAACTAAGGTTAAGAATTCGAAACCCAGGACCAAGATCCTTAAACTAGATCATGACATGAACTTAGAACTCAAGAACATAGCCTGGGGGCCTAAGTTCTAAGGTAAAGAACAAAAACATTACCATAAAGAGTGTGTTACCCTAGCATACCTTACGGACACGATTACGGGCCTATAGCAGACTACTTACTGATTCTTTGTATTCATTCAAGTTTCCTCGTGTTTTTCAAGTGACAGGAAGGATCTGATCAAAGATGGAAACAAATCTGGAGTAGGTATCATATAGTGTCTCTTTAATTTTGTAAATAAACTATATTTATGTTCTCTTTTAAATTCGGCATCTTTTACCATCCTTTTAATTAGTCTTTCATATTTTCGAGTATGTTTTACTTGCAACTTGAGTCAAAAAAATTGGGTCGTGACTTGGTCTCTAGCCGTCCAAATGTAGTTATTATCAACACAATTATTTTGAAGCTTTCTATCATGATCGGGTAAGAAAACATCACTGGTGGATATGATCAGTTAATGAGTTCTACTGTGATGCAAACGTGTATAAGTTAACTTGAATTTCAAGGGATGAGTTTGGACTAGCTTCAAGATTAAACGTAGGCTACCCAAATAAGTGGCTTCACTAATGGTTCGGTTAGATGACTTGTTTAAAGTATGAACGACGTGTGTCCTATAGCCCTTACATGTGTCGTATCTTGTGATTGATATGTTTGTTTATTATATTATGATGCATTGTTACTATGAGATATGTCATTGATAACGTGATATTTTATGAAAGTATGAGGCCACTTAATGAGTATTTCTTCAAGTACTCAAGTTACGTGCTACTCTTACTTTTTAGGTAAGGGCGAGACCCCTCTGCATGGATGACAACGTCTCGGTGATGGCTATGAGACTAAAGCTAGGATAATATCATTCATTTTGAAATTCCACGAACAGATAGAAATACAAAATTCTTACATGTTTCATACTGTAAACTATAAATTTTTTTTTTTTTCGAGAAAGCTAGCCGAAGTTCTTTTTTACCTCCGCTTCATTAGGGATGTAATCTCACGAGAGAAAGCTATATTACAGAAAAAGTTCAATTTAAAATATAGTTCATGTATTTCATCCTTTCTTTGAATTAGTCGAATTAAGACTTTGTAGACTATGGTGTTTTAATGTCACTGAATGCATAACTACTTTTACCAAAATATTTATTAATGTTTCAAACTTTTATCTTCGGAATTTATTATCGAAAATAGTAATGAGAACGCATATACCTTTCACACTAGAATGAGTCATTGGTATTAAAATGGCGACGGGGCGGAATAGTGTCGATTTAAATTTCCATTCATACATAACCACTCTATTAAAAATTCGGGTCCATAGACAAGTGATTGTCAACAAATTTTGTCCCAAATGTCATGGACACTTCGTTTGGTAAATATTCATCGACTATGTAGTTGGCAGAATGTCCAATAGTATATGAACCGATATGACACGTGCAGGGGACACGAGACACGTGTCATCATACATAAATTAATTCTTCTAACCAAGCCGATATTGGAGGCATTTACTTAGTTGATCTAGGCCGAAATTACTAATTATTCTTGGTACCAGTTTCAATCTGTTTAGGTCCAATCGAACCTAAAACAAAATGACAGTAAACATCAGCCACCTTGTAGTTCAATGATATTTCTTTATTATTATTTTTTTTTTCCAACAAAATTTTTAAATTAAAAATATTGTGGAGTTGGTTTCTTATAATGATATACTTGTAGTCATTTTGGACTTTTGTTAAGAAATACACGTAGGAATCGCTTGGATTTCTATGAATATCTTAAACTAAGTATGAATTAAGGAAACATGAAACAAAAAATCAAGTACCGTGAGTTAAGACCTTAAACCGATCAAATTTCTCAAAATTTAAGTAACGTTAAAATGACTAACTAAATGAGTTTCGCTACCTATGAAATTTTAATTTTGAGATATTATGGCATGTTAAAATTATTTATGAAATTTGGTTGTCATGAGATAAGGTTAGGTAGCTAAACCGAGTAATAGTGTAAAATGACCAGAATGCCCCTAAGGTAACTTACCTTCGATTCTCGATCTAAATGATTTCCAAATGCTATGAAACTTTGTAATAAGCCTTATGATGATTGATGACATGTAAAGTTTGAAAGCTATTTTTCAAGGTTAACGATATAAGTTGCTCTTTCAAATGAAAGATCAGACGGCAGAATTAAAAACTTAAAGTTTAATGAGCATGCTAGAAGTCACCATATTGTCCCACTTGTTACAAGTCTAAAAAATGTCTCAACCCAACCCGACCTAACTCAACTCACGAATGCAGCAAATGGAATGATGAATGATTAAGAACGATTGGACCTCTCTTGATTGATCGAGGGATCCACTTATCTTCGGGACCTCA
Source organism: Cucurbita pepo subsp. pepo (assembly GCF_002806865.2). Taxonomy (NCBI): domain Eukaryota; kingdom Viridiplantae; phylum Streptophyta; class Magnoliopsida; order Cucurbitales; family Cucurbitaceae; genus Cucurbita; species Cucurbita pepo. The sequence continues at coordinate 8,148,909 of NC_036647.1, read as the reverse complement.
TGACTTTGTTTATGGAGCTTATTGGAGGGGCCCACTCCGAACAGTAAACAATGTAAACAAGGTAAACTCGTGAACCTGATTGAACTCTCCCCTGAATCAATCAATCGGAATCAATCGGAAGCTGAATCGCCACGCCTGATCTCTGAATAGCTGTTCGAATGAAATGCTTGTGCGTGCTTGGTGCGGTGGTGATGCGAGGGTTTTCTGCTCTGTGAGGATTTGGGGTATTGCAGCTTGCTGGCTTCTTTTGCTTTCTCCTCCTTGGATCGGTAAGATTCTTCAAGTTTTAATGTTCAATTTGAAATTGGGTGAATGGCATCTCAAATATTTGTCTCCCATTAGGTTCTAATCATAGAAGTGTTGCTACCTTCGGTTCAAAATGTGATGAACAGATTTAGGTAGCTTCATTTAAACTTTTATAAAACATAACATTCAATCGTAAAACACAATCGTGGGCTTAGGTGTTCAAAAAAAAATCTTTAAATACTCGAGCCATATGCTACTTTTATTTCAGGTAAAGGCAAGGCGTCCCTATACGGATGACAACGACATCGCAACTTGAGACCATGACATATGTATGAGCTAGTCGCATTATCGTTCTTAGACTTCGGTTAGAATAGTGTCTATGGTTGTGTTTTAAGATGAAGGTTGTGTTTTATGAAAGTTTAAATGAAGTATTTCCACATTCATGTTCATGATATGAATACCATAGTGACTTTATATTAAGTAGAAAATTTAGGGTTACATCTTTTCTAGTCCATCCTTTTTAGGAAGAGATGTACTTAGACAATTTACACAAGAAAATGTTGTGTTTTTTAAATTGAAGATATGACTCAATCCTGACGGACCATAAGATAGCTCTGACAACGTGCAACCATAAGAGTCTCTTCCTTCCTTTGGAAGGACGGCCCTCGAGTGTAAGAGATAAAAGGCAAGGGAAGCCGAAAAGGGAAGCACTTTTCCCTATGGGGGTAGGAAAATCATGATCCAGACTCCTTCTCCCCAAGTTACGGGGCTATTTTGTTGAGTTCCTTAGAGAGAGTTGTCTCATGCCTCTAGGTATTCTCTACCTACCCACCTGTGTCGGTTCCTCATTTAAAATTATTAACTCTAGAGATATAGTAATATGGAGAAGACTAAATTGTTTCCGTAGAGGTCGAACCACAAAACACTTGAAAGTAGAGATGATGTGGTTTCAAAATCTGTTTGAAAAAAATGGCACAGGATGAAAAGGTGACTTTGGGTCTTAGTTGTCCATCTTGCAAAGGGTGCACCATCTATAACTGGAGGACATCGTTGGAGTTTTTTTTGTGTGTAAGAACAGCCTTGTTTGAAAACTCCCAAGCAAAGAAAATCGTTTTAGGAAGAAGGTCAGATCATATGGTTTTGAAAGGGCCCATGAGAGATTGGGTGCATACTCTATTTATGGTTTCAAGCAGAGATTTGGTGGATATATCATCCGACTGTTAGTTGATTATTAGACAACAAATGAGAAAGAGCAACCCATTCAAGAATCTCTACCTCGATGAGATTCCTACGGAGATTAGTATCCCTACATCGGGATTTCATAGGGCATCTCACATTTCTTAGGGAGATAAAAGATCCGTTGGACATAGCCTTAACGTACCACCCATTCAAGAATGCAAAAGCCCTATTATGTAAAAACTTCACCATGAACTTATACAAAGCTCTTCGACAATGTTGTTTACCAAGCTATATCTTGGTGTAAGCTGTCTAATATTTTTACTTCCTATAGATATTACATCCCTTTTTGTAAATTTCAAACATCAATGAAATTGTCATTTTTCCACTGTCACCCCCAAAAAACCAAACGCTGCCTTACGTAAAGTTGCCAAAGTACTCTTAACCTCGAGATTTGAAATCATTGCTTATATACCTGCACCGAGCAAGAGATCTCGACAGTTAGACAGAAAGTTTGTCAGGGGCGGGGATGCACCGAGCGACGGAAGCAAAGAAAGAATCAATCTAGGGATCACTCCAGATTGACTAAAGGCCTCTTTAATTAAGGGCTTCTAATGTTTTGGCCATAATTTACAAGAACATTTTGTAGTCTTAGTAAGAGGGGGAAGGGTTAAGGATTTACCCGGTGTGAGATATCACATTGTTCGAGGAACCCTAGATGCTGTCGGAGTAAAGGATCGTCAACAAGGGCGTTCTAGTGCGTTGTAGATTCTTATCCAAGACTTGTATCATTTGATGATGCCATGTGAATCGCTAGAAACATGTGAAGTGTATGGCTAACCCAATAATGAAAGTTTCGTAAGGGAACTGGAGCAGGCTACCATGAGACATATATATATATCCCAACGTACCTCCTCCTTCCATAAATCAGAGACCGAGACCTCCTTTGAGAGGGAAAGATCAAATAAATTTGGTAAGGAATTTTGTAAGGAGGGTAAATATAATAGCCCAAGCCCACCGTTGGCAGATATTGTCCTCTTTGAGCTTTCCCTTTCGGGCTTCCCCTCAAGGTTTTAAAACGTGTCTACTGGGGATAGGTTTTCCACACCCTTATAAGGAATGTTTTGATCCTATCTTTGCTACCTTAATTTTTTTTATTTTATTGTGAGATCCCACATTGGTGGGAGATGGGAATAAAGCATTCTTTACAAGGGTGTGGAAACCTCTTCCTAACATATGCGTTTTAAAACCGTGAGGCTGAATACAATGCATAACGGGCCAAAGTGGACAATATTTGTTAGCCCTGGTCTTAGGCAGTTACAAATAGTATCAGAGCCAGACACCGGACGGTGTGCCAGCGAGAACGTTGGGTCCCCAAGGAGGGTGATCGTGAGATCCCACATTGGTTGGAGAGGGAAAGAAACATTCTTTATAAGGGTGTGGAAACCTCTCCCTAACAAACGCGTTTTAAAACCGTGAGGCTGACGACAATACATAACAGGCTAAAGCAGACAATATCTACTAGCGGTAGGCTTGGTCTGTTATAGTAAATGCAACCAAGAGTCCTGCCAAAAAGCAAGACGACAATACATAACGGGCCAAAGCAGACAATACCTGCTAGCGGTAGGCTTGGTCTGTTATAGTAAATGCAACCAAGAGTCCTGCCAAAAAGCAAGACGACAATACATAACGGGCCAAAGCAGACAATACCTGCTAGCGGTAGGCTTGGTCTGTTATAGTAAATGCAACCAAGAGTCCTGCCAAAAAGCAAGACGACAATACATAACGGGCCAAAGCAGACAATACCTGCTAGCGGTAGGCTTGGTCTGTTATAGTAAATGCAACCAAGAGTCCTGCCAAAAAGCAAGACGACAATACATAACGGGCCAAAGCAGACAATACCTGCTAGCGGTGGGCTTGGTCTGTTATAGTAAATGCAACCAAGAGTCCTGCCAAAAAGCAACATATTTCCCATTTTCCAAATTCACAGTACTATGCTCATCCACCATACTTTTGCGAGAATGAAATAGCCTTCCAATTTAGCAAGGAGAGATTCGTTCCTCCCATTTAATTTTGTGATCCCAGACCACATTGTTAGAATCGCACAACAACGCACACACTCGATCTAGATGAACACAGAAAATAGGATAGGAAAAATGCAAGGAGAATATTGGCTAAAGGTTCTTTTGTATGGATGACTTCAGGTATCTCTACGGTAAATACATTTTCAAAGCTCTGCCTAAAGGGATATATGTATGGTTTAGTTTATAGTGTTAAAAGAAGATTCTTTACATATTTGTTGTTGTATGTGGAGAAGAGAATGATGTTATCCGCCAATTGGAGATGACTAACAGAAACACCATCATGCCCCACACTGAAGCCTTCAATTATTCCTTCCGGTTCTGTTGAGGATTGTTGGAAGTGAGTCCCACGTTGGCTAATTTAGAGAATGATCATGGTTTATAAGTGAAGGAATAATCTCCATTGGTATGAGGCCTTTTGGGAAGCCTAAAGCAAAGGCACGAGAGCTTATGCTCAAAGTGGACAATATCGTACCATTATGGAGAGTCGTGATTCTTAACAGGTTCGACTTTTAGTCAATAGCCAACTTAGTGAGTCGATTATAGGAAAAAGGATAATGGATCACCTTGTCGAATGCCCCTAATAACACGGATTTCACAAGGGTGCCCATTGATAATGATAAATGCCCCTAGTTATTTCTAAGTTAAGTGTTTTTATCCTTGAATAGGTCTTTGTTTCTTATTATTAAAAAAGAAGCAATGTGGAAGTTCATCTTTGATAGCCATATCTCGTTTCTTGGGGGTCGCAAGATCGAGTTTAGAAGCAGAATTTAGAGCAATGCCCTTGGACATTTGTGAAATACTCTTTATAAAAATTATCTTGGGATCTAAACATTCGATGAGGGATGTAAGATCTCACATCGGTTGGGGAGAAGAACAAAACACCTTCTATAAGGGTGTGGAAACTGCTCCCTAGTAGACGCGTTTTAAAAACCTTGAGAGGAAGCCCGAAAAGAAAGCCGAAAGAGGACAATATCTGCTAGTGGTGGGCTTGGACCATTACAAATGGTGTCAGAGCCAAACACCGGACGATGTGCCAGCGAGGAGGCTGAACCCAGAAGGGGGTGGACACAAGGCGGTGTGCCAATAAGGACGTTGGGCCCCGAAGGGGAGTAGATTGGGGAGTCCCACATCGATTGAAGAAGGGAACGAGTGCCAGCGAGAACGCTGGCCCCAAAGGGGGGTGGATTGTAAGATCCCACATCGGTTAGGGAGGAGACAAAATACCCTTTATAAGGGTGTGGAAACCTCTCCCTAGCAAACGTGTTTTAAAAACCTTGAGGGAAAGGTCAAAAGTGAAATCCCAAATAAAACAATATCTGCTAGAGGTGGGCTTGTACCGTTACAACTTTGTAAACATATGCGAAGTTCACCTCTTGAACCGTTACAACTTTGTAAACATATGCCAAGTCCCTCAATTCTTTTGAAGCTAAAGAGGGAAGGTTCTCACCGTCAACTTTCATCGACCATCAAGTTTGACATTGAAAAATCCACGTCTCAGGTTCCCCTGCACCACTCTAAGTTTATTATCATTAAACGACTATCATCAGGTGTTTTCGCTGACCCACTTACGCATTTTAAAAACCTTGAGGAGAAGCCCGAAAGGGAATCCCAAAGAAAACAATATCTGCTAAGAGAGGAGGTAAGCCCCGAAGGGGGTGGATACGAGGCGGTGTGCCAGCAAGGATGGTGGGCTCCAAAGGGGGTTGATTGGGAGTCCCACATCGATTGGAGAAGGGAACGAGTGTCAGCGAGGACGCTGGGCCCTAAAGGAGAGGTGCATTGTGAGATCCCACATCGGTTGGGGAGGAGAACGAGACATTGTTTATAAGGGTGTGAAAACCTCTCCCTAGCAAACGGGTTTTAAAAATCTTAAGGGAAAACTCGAAAGGAAAAGCCGAAAAAGGACAATATCTGCTAGCGGTAGGCATGATACGTTACAATCTACTTCGAGTATAGTAGAAAATAATATACATTTTAAACAGCTATATGGTTATGTATTTGGTCATATTAATGTCCTAGATGTTTGGCTCCTGACTTGCTTTTGCAGTGTAGCATACAGGAAAAGCCACACAATAGGAGCTGCATATTTAAGCTAGAACCTGATGATTCTGAGAAAGATCTTACATGGTCGATACCCGCAGGTAAGCGATCGGATGCTCGAACTGTTAGCGTTGTGACCTTCGTTTCTGCTTTGTTATCGGTACCATGCAGTCTACTTTCTACGCAAGTTAGACAGCACAATGTTTCGAAGCAATGTAATTAATTCAACATGTTTTTTCTGCTCAAAATTATGTTAAGTGCTCTCCGCACCTGCTCCTTTTGGTAATGCATGAGAGACTGTCTTTCTTCTACCTCTCTCTATCGCCCTCCTTTTTCTTAGCAGCTCATCTCGAATCATCAAATGTTTAGCAAATCAATCCTAATTGGTCTGACCGCTCAAGGCTTACCACTCGGTCATCTCTCCTATAGGATGATTATGGCCCAAAAAATGAGTTAATAAGGAGTCATTCATATTTTTTTTTTTTTTTTTTGAAACAGAAATATAGAATTTAGTTTTTATGGTTTAAAAGTTAAAAGTTTATTTATATGTTTGATAAAACGCTCATAAATAATTCATAATAAGAACATTTTAAAAACGATAGAGATTAAATTTACAAAATTTACAATTTAACCCAATATTTTTTTTTCTTTGGTTAAAAGTCAATTTTGACTTCTAAACGTTGATATAGTAACAATTTAGTCTCTGTCCTTTATTTTTATGATAGTGATTAAATGCGCTAATTTGAGTCTTAATTTAATTTATTACTTTATATATATATATATATATATATGTAAAAAGATAAATAATTCTCACTGCCAATAGATATTGACCATTTTGACCCGTTAGGTCAGCATCACTATTTTAAAACGCGTATGTTAAGAAGAGGTTTGCACACCCTTAGAAGAAATGTTTTGTTCCCCTCTCCAACCGACGTAGGATCTCACAATCAACCCTTAAGCGCCCAACGTCCTCACTAGCAAACCGCTCAGTATCTGACTCTGATACCATTTGTAACAGTCCAAACCCACCGTTAGTAGGTATTATCCACCCATTACATATCATCGTCAGCCTCACGGTTTTAAAACGCGTCTACTGGGGGAGGTTTCCACATCCTTATAAAAAATGCAACGTTCTTCTCTCCAATCGACATGGGATCTCACATTTTCTAATGCATCACACTCTCGATCATAAATAAAACTATCCATGGAATCATGTGCGGTGTGAAACATAGATCATCATCGTTCTTAACCGAGACTTAGGTGTGTGATCAAGAGTAATGACGTGGCGTGTCCTTGTTGGTCATCAACATCTGAGCTCCCATGGAGGCTCCCACAGCGGAATAAAATCAATTACCTTTAGATTTAGTTTTAATTTTAATAATTTTTTTTTTTTTTTTTTTAATAATTTAATTCCCTCCACTCAATCCAATAATCCATCGCCATTCACTCACACATCGGCATTTGCTGGTTTCTATAATTCAATCTCAATTCCACACTCGCTCTCTCTTTCACGCGCATCCCCATCTCTCCCTCTCTCTCTCTTCAATCCTCTCCTCCTCTCTCTGCCCACTGCCCGCCGCCGCAGTGGAGTCTCACGCTCCGCCCGGGCCTTCTCTCTGAACCTTCAGACCTTGGCCGCCTCAATCGGGTGCAGGTATGGGCACGGATTCGATGTTGTCCGAGGCCAACAGCAGCCTCGACGAGCAGATCTCGCAGCTCATGCAGTGCAAGCCGCTCTCCGAGCAACAGGTTCGTTTTTCGATTGATCGTTTTGTTCTAGTTTCCGTGTGGCTCCGATTTGGGTGATTCTTGTTTCTTGACCTAAAAGAAATTGTGGAAGATGGGAGCCTTTGAATGTTGAATCTATGGTTCTATCTCTCCCATTTTTTCTGATTGTAATTTATTGGGCGGGCGATCTTATCTTGCCTATTTGATTGGGTGCCTTTAGTAGAAGATGGTGATTGAATCTTGTGGATGGAAAATGGAAAACTGGGAGACGGCTATTTGATTGGATGGGAATTTTTTTGTTTACTGTTTTTTGGATTCTCAGCAATGATTTAGGTAGAATGGTGTGAGTGGATCTTGTTACCGTAAATTGCTGGTTTATGTTGTTGAAATGAAAAATGGAGTTGTTGATTTCGCTGTGTTTGAACCTTGAAGCAGCACTTTTTTCATATCGGTATTATGCCACTTTCAACATGGGGATCTGGAAGGGCAACGAACAGCATTATTTTCTTACTCTTGTATCTTTCAATTTCATTTAGAAATGAGTTTCTGCTGTGTTTATGAGCCCTTAATGAATCCTGATATCTGTATTGCCTTTATTTCATGATTTCCTTCTTATTCTTGGAATGCAAATTCCATTTGTTACTCTCTAGATAGTACATTATATAGGAGGATATGAAATCCTTCACAAATCGTAGAAGATTATAAAAAGTCGCTCCCCTAGGCGAGAATAATTGCACGGTGTAATTACAAAATTGATGATGAAGGGAGTTCCATAGGGATGCCATAGTATAGGTCCACAGGATGTTGCGATCCTTTTGTTCGACCTATGAGCTTTGACTGACTTTTACATAGTTTTGTACCTTCTGCTAGGCCTAAGTTGGGTGAGTTTGACTCTATGACACATTTTGAAGTAAAAGTAACATGATTCCTTTGTTTATATAGGTTAGGGCATTGTGTGACAAAGCCAAAGAGGTTCTAATGGAAGAGAGCAATGTACAGGTATTATATTTGTGCCTTCAGACCTTTTTATTTGACCCATCTAAGTTTTTATTTTGGGAATATCTCTTGATTTTGGGTTCTTTTACTAGTGGAAGATATACATCTTGAGATTAGAGGTTCTTCATGTTAACAAGTTCTGTCTCTATTGTTTATTACAATTATATCGTGCATGCTTGTGATTGATCATCGTCATTCTTTCTTATCGTTTCAGTTTTAAGATGTTAGAATGTAAATTCATAACCGATTCATGTGGAGCAAGATATTGTGCTATCTATTCTTCATTTTATTACTTTTTGTCTTTGAGAACCAAACTTCGTTTGGTTCAAAATATTGTGACCATTTGGTCAGGGAGGACAGGCAGTCCCCCCTCCCTTTTATTATGCTTATTATTAATACAACTCTTTTTAATCTGAAAATAAATGAATTGGAGTTGAGCTTATAGTAAAAAACTAGCATTTCAAATTTCCTTTCAATTTTAAATTGCAGGAGTAGCACATAATTATTTATTTTTCATGATTGCTATATCAGACTTCTTGTGCTTCTTTGTACATGTTACATGGAATTCTTTTCTTTTTTTCTTTTTGTCCTCACTCAGCCTGTGAAGAGTCCAGTAACAATATGCGGAGATATTCACGGGCAATTTCATGACCTTGCAGAACTTTTCCAAATTGGAGGGAAGGTACAAGTTATGCTATATGAATATTCATTAATTTTATTTCAAGAAAGAACTTTTTTTTTTTGCCCTGCTGAAAAAAGGAGTGAAGATAATATATATGTCACTGTCCTGAGAGACAAGGGAAGCTTCAAAAAGAAAACATTGTGAAAAGTAGCTTACTTGAACAAAAACCTAAGAATTTCATCCACTTGATTGAAAAGGTTACACATTTCTAATAAATTTAGAGTTCCAAAGGAGTGTTTTGACCTACTCTGGCAGAAGGATACTTCTTTCTTCCATGGGTTTAACTTCAAATGGTTACCTGGGCCTGGGCTAAACCAAAGCATTTGAAAATTGAGGGACTAAAATAGAACATTTGATTATTTAGGAACTATAATTGAAGTTTAGGAACTAATTTAAACGTCGAATTAATAATGTGTTCTTTTTTTGGTGAAAATAAGGGTAAAAAGGGAAATAGATTGCCTTTCATAATTAGAAAGGGAAATAGATTGCCCTTCAAAATTATTGTTACTTTTCTACTTATGGATGATGTTTTGTGAGTTGATTTCTTTTGAGCGTCCTCTGCATCAGGTTTGAATCTATACTTACGTAATATTGTGACAGTGTCCGGACACCAATTATCTGTTTATGGGAGATTATGTGGACCGGGGATATTATTCTGTTGAAACTGTCACGGTAAGTGCATGATACCAATTTATTTGATTTTCCTATTCATCATTCTGTCAAGGCATCCATATACTCCATACCAATCATGCATAATGTAAGACTTGTAGATTTTGGCTGGATGATATATTTGAGCTAATATTTATGGTTGTCTACCATACTCCAGTTATTAGTGGCTCTGAAGGTTCGTTATCCTCACCGAATTACCATTCTACGAGGGAATCATGAGAGTCGTCAGGTATGATTTTTACACTATATTTGGGTTCAGGATGCATGTTTGAACAAACGATGCACACAGTTTCCTTCTTTTTTTTCCCAAGTGCCAATACTGTAATTTTAAATTGATGCTTGATCCAGAAAGTTGGGATTGGGAGTGGAGCGAGGTAGAGCAAAAATAATCTAGCTGCTTTCTGCTTTGAAGTTTTCTTCCATTTGACTACTTCATGAGTTCATTCTAGAATGAATAATGGCTGTGCGTAATTGTATTTCTTTTTGCACTCCATCGTGTCTTGTTTTGGGGAATTGTTTCATTTAATTTCATCTTCTCTCCTTTTTGGTTCTCAGATCACTCAGGTTTATGGCTTTTATGACGAATGTTTAAGGAAGTGAGTTTTTCTGTCTCTCTTTCTCTGTCTTAAATTTTGGGGGATAATCTGTATGATCAATATGTGACTGTAGGGTTAGTATATCCACTGATGTTTAATTCTTGTGCTGAAATTTATTAGCGTTGGATAAAAGAAATCAATGACAAAACACTGGGTGCAATGTAAGAAACTAACAATGTCTTAGATCGATGAATCTGGTAACCTTGTACAATAACTAGGTTGAAATAATGGACTTGGTTTGGTATGCAATTTGGATTTTGTTTAATTAAAATATGTATAATATAATATTTACAAATTATATGACCATTTGGAAGTGTTTTTTACATGTTCATTAAGTAGTTGGTAACAATTGAGATTTAACCTAATGTTTACTTGGTAACTAGAACCATTTATGGTTTAAACATATTTGAACAATTTTTTAAATTAAGATCAAGTTTCAAAATCTGCTACAATGCTCATTTTTTTTTCTTGGTAAGAAACCAAACTTTCATTGAAATATTGAAAGAGTATACAGGGGCATACAAAAATAAGTTTAACATAAGGGAGTCCCAAAATGCAGCCTACAATAAGAGACTCCAATCCAACATCAAACTAAAATCATAATTACAAAAAGACATAGTTACCTGATGCCCACAAGGAGACAATAAATCTCACCACCTCTGGGACCTTGTCAGACTACCTCTCCAACCCAATCAAGAATCTAATGAATAGCATGGCACGAAAGTTTGTTCTCCCAGAAAGGTGAACTTAGGAGCACCTCCTCACATACAACTCTGTTTTCATTAAATCTCTGGTTTTGAAATTTATGATTTCAGATCACAAACCAAATGCACCAAGTTATTTGTGGTAATCTGATGAGTGACTAACTCCAAAAAGATGGAAAATTTTAGGAAGCGTCTTTGATGGGGCATCATATGGCAATTCACTGCATAAAAGCTTTCTTTGCAAATGATGAAAAGATTCATGGTTATATGTTTTTTCTTTGGTAAATGATTATATTACTTCATTTTGTTATCTATCTATGGTAAAATCTTTACTTTGTCACAGTTTGTTGGTAAAGTTTAATTCCATTATGTGATTTGAGATTATGTTTGGCATGATGTCTTTTTCTTTGTACTTGTAGGTATGGCAATGCTAATGTATGGAAGACATTTACAGATCTTTTTGATTATTTTCCTTTGACTGCCTTGGTTAGTGATCTTTTTTTTTCAGCATCATTGTTAATGATTGCTTTTATTAAACAATTTACCTCCTTGAACCAACATATCATGCCTTGTTTTTTTGGGTGCCTTTCATACATTGTATATTTTATGTGATTGAAGGACATAGTATGAAATAAATTTAGTTTACAGTGAGCCTGATAGATCATATGCTATGGAGAATTTTGCGTCTTTGATTTAGGATTTCTTTTTGGGTGACCTTCCATGTGCTTTGGCTGGTATAAATGTTGCGCTTGATATTAGTGGAGGTGGTGTTTCCTTGCCTTTTTGTGGAACACTTGGCTTTGAAGGAATTAGGAGAATCTTTGGGGAGGTGTAGACTGCGGTTAGGCTTAACCTCCTTTTTGGTGTCTGTTTCTCATCCTCAACGTCTGGAACTCTTTTTATATTTATTTTTTTCCTTTATTATGGTTTATTTTTGGTGGGTTGATTCGTTTTGGAATGACCGTGTCATCCATTTTTTTTAAAATAAATTGCTATGTTATGTTTCCTTTTGAAAAATACTATTGCTATAGCCATTTAGTTTTAAAATTTTGGTTACAATATTACAAGCACTTTAGTAATTGGATCATAAAACAAACAAATTATTAGTAATCTAACATAACTTTTAATAGCAGAAAACTGACAAAATTATTATCAAGCAGCCTCTTAACATTACTTTTTATCCTAAAAAAAATTATTATCAGGCAACCTCTTATTGATTATTATCAAGCAACTTCATAACAATCTTGTAATAGCAGAAAACTGGCAAAACTATTATCTGGAAGCCTCTTATTGATTGTTATCAAGCAGCCTCCTCTTATTGATTATTATCAAGCAGCCTCCTCTTATTGATTATTATCAAGCAGCCTCTTATTGATTATTATCAAGCAACCTCTTAACATAACCTTTTCTCCTAAAAAAAAAATTATATTGATGCAATTGTTTTATTTATTGGCTTTTGTTTTTCCTTTCAGGTTGAGTCCGAAATATTTTGCCTACATGGTGGGCTGTCCCCATCCATTGAAACCCTTGATAACATTCGAAACTTTGACCGTGTTCAAGAGGTTCCACATGAAGGTCCAATGTGTGACTTATTATGGTCTGATCCAGATGACCGATGTGGCTGGGGCATTTCACCTCGGGGTGCTGGGTATACATTTGGCCAGGTAATTTCGAACCGTGCATCGAGGTTTTTGTTATTTCACACTTGCCCTTTGATTCTTATGCTGATATAGAATGAAAAATTAAGGGGTTTTCAATCTGACGTTTCATATCCTACTTTGCAGGACATATCTGAACAATTCAATCACATGAATAATTTAAAGTTGATAGCTAGAGCTCATCAACTGGTCATGGATGGGTTTAACTGGGCTCATGTAATATGTTTGTTTAATATTTTCTCAACCTATAAATCTCTTATTCTAATCTTGTTTTATGGATTTAAAAGTTTCTGGTATGATGACTCTCTTTTGTTTGAACAGGAACAAAAGGTGGTTACTATTTTCAGTGCGCCTAACTATTGTTATCGTTGTGGGAACATGGCTTCAATTTTAGAAGTTGATGACTGCAGGAGTCATACATTTATCCAGGTCTCTTTCTCAAACTTGCACAACCATGAGAATTCACAAACAATACTCATCTTTGCTTTATTTCCTGCAATAGTATAAGTATCCATAGCTGATTGATTAGCTCTATTCTCTGCATGGTTTTTCTCTATCAGTTTGAGCCAGCACCCAGAAGAGGAGAACCCGACGTCACGCGTAGAACACCAGACTACTTCTTATGAAGCAGCCAGCTAAGTTGAATCCTTCCCCTGTATACCATAATGGTTTGTGCATCGTTGTAGTCAGAGAGATCCTGTGACTTATGCTGCCATGCATTGGTGGTTTTGCCTGCGAACTAAAACTTTTTTATATAGAAAACCTTCTGATTTGTATTTGAAGATCAAGACATCCTCGAGATACAAAGTTATTCAACTTTCTTTCGCCCCTTCGGCCATTTGCGGCCACCACTTGCTCCATAATATTTCAAGGTAGTTTAATTTTGTTACATCTGTTGTGGTAAATTATAGTGCTGGTGTTTTTTCATCTGCTAGGTGTAAGTTAGTTCGTATACTAGTTCCTGTTGTGTTTGGAAAAAAAAAAAACTATTGAAGTTATTGGAATTCTTACTTTTTGTTTCAAGAAGTTTCAGTATGAATCGTATTTTTACGCAGATGAGTTTCTTTTGTCTGATTCACAATGATGACTCTTGTTGTTAGTCCGAGAATGGATGGAAGATGTTTTACAATATTGTGTAGTATGCTTGGGACAATAGACGTTTAATATTAACCCAATGTATTGACATTGAAGGGGTTGTTATGCAGTAGCAACTCATGATGTTAAGAATCAAGTAGTTTATAGATAAATTTCAAGGTTGATGAGACGGTTTCTAGGCTTTCAACTTTGTCCTTGATGTAGTATAGATTCCATATCACGACCTAATGTGTTCACCAAAAGTAGAACTTTAATCAGAAAGAATTCAGTTCAGGTGTGGGATACTTATCTAGAAGTTTTCGCAACTCAATCATGTATGATGGAATCATCTAAGATTTGACCTTTTCGAACTCTGTCTGTAACTCACTATAGGTTCGAGAAACAAAAGGAAGATGTGTATGAACGAGATATACAACAAGAAGAAGGAAAAGGATTGAATAGCGGAACTTCCGAACATTTGGCAAGGTTCTTAAGGGTATAAAATATTTAACAATTGTTAATACTAAAAGGGAGGTGGATCATTGTTCGAAAAATGCCCCTCTAATTAGTTCCAGACTAGAGAAACAATAACATGTTGCCTCATTCACAACCTTATCACTAGAAAAATGGATCCAAACACAACCTTGGACGGAAGGGAGGAAGTGGACTCAATGTAACTACCTGATTTTTGATACCTCGAATCACAAGTCGTCACATACACTCAACTATAATCGTTAACCATTAAGTTTTCTCTAGTCTATTCTTGCCCTATAAGGCTTATGCATACAACTCTATACACTTCTACTCTAGGAGTGTATACTTATAAGGTTCTATGGTAAGCTCTATTTTACCTAGCTCTTGTAACGAGCTCTGAAGTACGACTCTTGTGTCGGGCTCTAAGATACATGGCCCTTTTGATAGGCTTTGAAATACATGGCCCTTATGAAGGACTCTAAGATACATAACCCTCACGGTGGGCTCTGAGATTCGTTGCTCTTGTGAAGGGCTCTAAGATACATGACCCTTACGATGGGCTATGAAATTCGTGACCCTTATGAAGAGCTCTGAGATAGACAGGCTCTATACTTTACATTTTCTTAGGTCCATCATCAACCTCATGCTAATTGTGCTGCAAGTCATTATGGCCCATGGAAAGGGCCTAGGTTAAATCTTACCAGTATGGAGAAGCCCTCCGCTCTTAAAGTAGTAACGGTACTGCACACATGACTGCCTGTTGAGCTTTAACCAGAAGATTCACCGTAGCGATGTCGGGCACCAACTACCTGTTCCTAAGATCAGTAAACTAATTGTTGCATCGCCTTTTTCAACGAAAACAATAAACAATTTGTTTGTACACCCTCCTCAAGTCAGAACAGTAAACTACCTGCCTCAGGAGTAGTAAACTACCTATCATATTGCCTTTTCAAGATAAGACAATAAATTGTTGCATCACCTTTTCTGTCATAAACAGTGAAATGCTTGTTGCATGACCTTTTCAAGTAGAAACAATAAACTACCTGTTTGAATACCCTCTCAAGTTAGAACTATAAAAGGTTACAATTTCCCACCAAGTACAACGGTAGCTACCTCAGTAGTATACTTTCTATAACTCTTGGGATTATTTATGAGTGATAGCTGAAATCTCTGTATCAAGTAGACTCTAATCCCCTCTTAGCTAGTTTACGAATAGGGTTGCGCCCTAATAGTCCCTACAAGATACCGTTCAACTCAATGTTTCGTGGAATCCAAAACTAGATTTAAGGACCATAATAACGTAGAACAGGTACCTTGTTTAATATATTCATGAAATATATTCTAGAGCACATAGTATTGTTCAAGAGCATAACCTGGCATAAATGGGTTCCCAAACCCTAAATCATACATTTATCAACATATATAAACATACGACATGCTTGTATACATCAACTAAGACATGCTAGAAAACTTATAAGCATATTAACTCTATCAGATTTCACAATTATACACGACGAAAATTGTAAAACTAAGTACTGTGCTAAATCGTAAACTATCAAGTTTTCTAGACTTAGCTACCATAAATTAGCTTAACTAGGCTTCTAAACATGATTTCTAATCATTTGCCCATAGTCTTAATCAACTCCTAAAGTATTTCTTAACACTTGCTCTATGTAATTACTTATTTGTCGACTTTTCGAGCTTGTTTCGGGTCTTCAAGAATTTCAAATTCTCTAAAATTCCTCGATATGTCCTACATTAAATCAAAAGAATAAAACTAGTGAAAATGGCTCGTAGAACAGACTCTAAGAAGCTTCAAATTCGTTAAAAAATGAATGGCCAAGAAACTAAACATTAACTATATGGTCATCTTCTCCAACTTGTGTGTCATTTTGCTTCATCAAAACTTCTGAGTGTCATAGGTGGAGATAATACTCACTTCATCAAAACTTCCAACGAACAGAACCAATGGAGGGATAACTTGACCAATAACGTGGGACATGATGGAAAAGGAGATGCCGAAAACGATGACCAACAGACATTGGAACAGGAACGTCATCACGAGCAAACAATAGGAAAATTACTTATCCACCTCTTACTACTTTTTGTTTTTGAACTCATGAAATCAGTCACTTTGTGATCGTTAATTATTAGTTGGTTCATGCGTAATTGCAATTTGAAAACGTTAATGTAACAACCCAACCTTACCGCTAGCAAATATGGTCCGTTTTAGTCTGTTACATACCATCGTCAGTCTCACAATTTTAAAATGCGCATATCAGGAAGAAGTTTCCACACCCTTATAAAAAATGTTACGTACCTCTCTCCAATCGATATGAGATCTCACAATTCACCCCTTAGAAACTCAACGTCCTCGTTGCCAATCGATATGAGATCTCACAATTCACCCCTTAGAAACCCAGCGTCCTCGTTGACACACCGCCCAGTACCTAACTCTGATCCCATTTGTAATAATCCAACCTCACCATAAGAGATTTTGTCCGCTTCGGCTCGGTTACGTATCGCCGTCAGTCTCACGATTTTAAAATGTATCTACTGGGGAGAGGTTTCCACACCCTTATAAGAAATGTTTCATTCCCCTCTACAATCGATATGAGATCTGATTAACTACTAATGCTCGTAAAGGAATTATCTTTTCCTCAATTTCTCAGTATACAACCCATTTCCGGAGTTAGTTTCTCATATAATAGTCGCCAATTAAGGCCATAAAAATGCCCTCATTTACAAAATAATGCCCACAACACAAGGACATCTGATCTACAGAGAACTCAGGATTCAATTGGGTTAAACGTGATGAACTGATTGTAGCTAACAAATCACAAGTTCAGATAAGAGAAAAGAGAAGGAACAAGATCAACAACAGACCAAGCAAGGCCAGCATATTGAACGAACCTAATACCCGTGTCGACGTCAAACGAGTCCTGGCTCGAGAAGAAGAACAGCTTATGCAGAGGACCACGTTGTTTGCTCCCATCCACCTTACCAATTGAGGATGATTTTAGCATTGGGATATAGCTGGTTGATGTTATGGGCATACCCAAGGTGTTTGAAACAATGGGAAGGATCCATTTAGCCAAAGCTTTGCTACAAAACTTCACCGTTAATATGGTCGGTAAACCGACAAGCATCCGACCAACAAACGTCGCAAATGGGAGTTGCGGAGTAAAGATACGCGCAACGGCTTCATGGTGAAACTGATGGTATGTTTGCTGTACCCCTGATATCTGTAGAACAGAATTTCTCTTATATATTTGAAGGATTTAACCAAACATCTAAAGAACAGGGAGCTTTTGACAGTATAATCCTTCAAAACGATACCAATAAAACACAGAACATTCATCAATTATATTATAATTACTGCACTTTGAAAGAAATGTTGCTTACAATTCCAAACGCAACGCCATCAAAAGCCGTGTGGAATTCATAGCTTGGAGTAGGGAACTCAGGAGTAGGATAAGCAAAGAGCAATAGAATGCTTAAGGCACCCCAGAAATATGTAACTGCACCCAGATATTGCATTCAACAAACAGATTAGCAACAAAAAAAAAAAAACAGCAGAACATGATCCATTAGTAATATTTTAACGTCCCCGAACAGGGATGGTGGATTACACCTAATAACTGTTGAGGAATATTGAAAGGAGTAATCCCACGTTGGTTAATTAAGAGGAAGATCATGAGTTTATAAGTAAGAAACACTATCTCCATTGGTACGAGACTTTTTGGGAAAACGCAAAACCATGAGAGGTTATGCTCAAAGTAGACAATATCATACCATTGTGGATGTTCGTGATTCCTAACATGGTATTAGAGCCATACCCTTAACTAAGCTATGTCTATAGAATCCTCGAATATCGAATAAAGAAGTTGTGAGGCTCGAAGGTGTAGTCAAAAGTGACTTAAGTGTCGAACAAATGGTGTACTATGTTTGAGGGCTCTAGAGAAAGGAGTCGAGCCTCGATTAAGAGGAGGTTGTTCAAGGGCTATATAGGCTTCAGGAGAGGCTCTATGGTGTACTTTGTTCGAAGGGAGGATTGTTGAGGATTATTGAAAGGAGTAATCCCACGTTAGCTAATTAAGAGGAAGATCATGGGTTTATAACTAAGAAACACTATCTCCATTAGTACGAGACCTTTTGGGAAAACGCAAAGCCATGAGAGGTTATGCTCAAAGTAGATAATATCATACCATTGTGGAGGCTCGTGATTCCTAACATGGTATTAGAGTCGTACCCTTAACTTAGCCATGTCTATAGAATCCTCAAATATCGAACAAAGAAGTTGTGAGGCTCGAAGGTGTAGTCAAAAGTGACTTAAGTGTCGAACAAATGGTGTATTATGTGCGAGGGCTCCAGAGAAAGGAGTCGAGCCTCGAATAAGAGGAGGTTGTTCGAAGGCTATATAGGCTTCAGGAGAGGCTCTATGGTGTACTTTGTTCGAAGGGAGGATCGTTGGGGATTATTGAAAGGAGTAATCCCACATTCGCTAATTAAGAGGAAGATCATGGGTTTATAAGTAAGAAACACTATCTCCTTTGGTATGAGGCCTTTTGGGGAAACCAAAAGCAAATCAATGAGAGCTTATGCTCAAAGTGGACAATATTATACCATTGTGGAGATTCATGATTCCTAACAATAACTATTGGTTCATAGTCACTTGAGGACATATTACCAGGACATATTATAAGCTTCTACAGCAGTGTCTAATTTCGAATCTGATATAAACTCAACATCGTTGATTAATTGTAACCGCTCAAGCTCACCGCTATATGGAGAGGTTTTCACACCCTTACCAGGAATACTTTGTTCCGCTCTTCAACTGAAATGGAATCTCACAACCAATCCCTTTGGAAGCCCGTGTCCTCACTGGCACACCGCCTGGTGACTGACTCTGATACCATTTATCATAGCCTAACCCCACCGTTAACAAATATTGTCCTCTCTGGGCTTTTCCTTTTGGGCTTCCCCTCAATGTTTTAAAACGCATCTACTAGAGAGGGGGAGTGAAACATTCCTTATAAGGGTGTGGAAACCTCTCCCAAGCAGACACGTTTTCAAAACCCTAAGAGGAATTTCGAAAGGGAAGCTTCAAATAGGACAATATCTGTTAGCGGTGAGCTTGAGCTATTACAGCCCAAGTGTGATGTGACGGATTGTTTGTGACAAATATTGTGGAAACCCTTATCTAATTCGTGCGAATTTGTTGTTTTGAATTCCTTTTTCTCATTGAATATGCATCTTATTCATTGAAAATAACAAATACTACTTCTCAGAAGAAGAACAATCTCCCAAAAATACTGCACATAACCTAAACTTAACTCGAGAAAAGATAGCGACAAAAGTGTGAAAAAGTGACGATACCGTTTTGGCCCGAGGTAATGAAGGTGTCGACGTATTCATGAACATTCAACCAAAAGAAGAGAATCATCAGGCCGAAAACAAGACCAAAAATGACATCAATTGGGCTATGCATGCCCAGGTATATTCTCCCTGCCATAGAATGAAAACTTTCATATCAGAAAAGTAGACCAAGAAAGGTATAAAATTCATAAGTTTTTACTCAAAGGCTTACCCAAGCCAATGAGGCCTACAAGCAGACAGACAAGGGCAAATCCTGCGAACTGGTAGGAGGCATGTATATCTTCAGTATAAGATAGGATATAATACAAGAGGTATCTGCACGATTATATTCATGGAGAATAGCTGTCAAGACAATAATATAGGCTGAAAAGAGGCAATACATTGTAGAATGAAATTTTATGGCAATCCTAAACTGGATAGAGTCCAAAACAACGAAGAAAATTAAAAATGAGATCAAATGCATCAAAGAAAAATGAGCTGCTGGAACTTTTCGGTCCAACGTAACCTCTCATAAACTATGTTTGTGAGATCATACATCGGTTGGAGAAGAGAAGGAAACATTTCTTATAAGGGTGTGGAAACCTCTCCCTAATAGATGCGTTTTAAAACCGTGAGTTTGACGGTGATACGTAATGGGCCAAAGCGGACAATATTTGCTAGCAATGAGCTTAGGCTATTCCAAATGGTATTAGAGCTAGACACCGGGTGGTGTGCCAATGAGGACGCTGGACCCTCAAGGGGGGTGGATTGTGAGATCCCATATCGGTTGGAGAGGGGAACGAAACATATAAGGGTATGGAAACCTCTCCCTAGTAGACGCGTTTTAAAACCGTGAGGCTGTCAGCGATAGTAACGAACCAAAGCAGACAATATTTGCCAGTGGTCAATATTTGCTAGTGGTGCGCTTGGGGTGTCACAATATTGATCTGTTTTCAACCCGTTCAAACTTTTGTGTTAAGAAGGGTCTAGTATCTGAGATCATTTCCCGTTCATTTGAGATAACTTTCAAGCTTTTTTTTGGAACTCGAGTCACTTGACATCCATTACTTGCTCCAACATTTGAGAATACTTGCAAAGTTGAAGTTCATAAGAAGGTTAGTCTTTTACTTGTTGATTCTAGAGATAAGGTTGAGATGAGAACTCCTTCAAAAAAGTCCCCATGTAACGGTCCAAGCCTACCGCTAGCAAATATTGTCCTTTTTAGGCTTTTTTTTCGAGCTTCCTGTCAAGGTTTTAAAACACGTCTGCTAGGGAGAGGTTTCCACACCCTTATAAATAATGTTTTATTCTCCTCTCCAACCGATGTGAGATCTCACAATCCACCCCTTTCATGGCTTAACATCCTCGCTGGCACTCGTTCCCCTCTCCAATTGATGTGGGATCTTACAGTCCCCTCCCCTTCGGGGCTCAACGTCCACACTGGCACACTGCCTAGTGTTCACACACCACCCGGTGTCCACCCCCCTTTGGGGCTCAGCGTCCTCGCTGGCACACCGTCCAGTGTCTGCCTCTGATACCATTTGTAACAGCCCAAGCCCACCGCTAGTAGATATTGTCCTCTTTGGACTTTTCCTTTCAGGCTTCCCGTCAAGGTTTTAAAACGTGTCTGCTAGGGAGAGGTTTCCATTCCCTTATAAAGAATGTTTTGTTCTCCTCTCCAACCGATGTGGGATCTCACACTCCAACCTTGAAGTGTGTCCTTCAGAAAATGGATTCAATGGAGCTCGAGCACCTTTTGTTTTATCTGTCTTTTTCTCGTGTCCCGATACTTCTCAATGCTTGCAATTATGCATATCACTATTCTCACATTTAAAGCACGTTTGGGAGCATCCTAGCTAACCAAACTGTGTTCAATTGAAGAGAAAGAGACCCCTTCCATCCAAATCATCCACACTATGAAAGGGAAGGCATAATTCTGCTAATCATCTTTCCCATGTCTCCCAGCCAAACCTATAGTTGCTGATCCACTTGGTACTCTCAATGAAGATTATATATACATCAGTTAGATCAATCAAATTTACAAGCACAGAACACAAATTCAACAAAAGCTGAAAAGGCAACTAAGTCACTATAAACATCAGCATCACCCACGTGAAAATCTAAGTCGAGGCTCGAGTCTCGTAACCCGTTATAAACAAAGATTCATCACATCCTAGAATGAACCGCAACTGCACCCTGAGAGGAGAAAAAAAAAAATACCCCCAAGTCCACCGCTAGCAGATATTGTCCTCTTTGGTCCCCTTTGGGCTTTCCCTCAAGGTTTTAAAACACGTCTGTTAGGGAGAGGTTTCCACACCCTTATAAAGAATGTTTTGCTCTCCTCCCCAACCCATATGGGATCTCACAATCCACCCCCCTTTGGAGTCTAGCGTCCTTGCTAACATACCATCTCGTGGCCATCCCTCTTCAAGGCTTAGCCTCCTCGTTGTCACATCGCCTGGTGTCTGGCTTTGGTACCATTTGTAACAGCCCAAGTCCACCACTACCAGATATTGTCCTCTTTGGACTTTCCCTCAAGGTTTTAAAACGCTTCTGCTAGGGAGAGGTTTCCACACCCTTATAAAGAATGTTTTGTTCTCCTCCCCAACCGATGTGGGATCTCACAATCCACCCTCCTTCGGGGCCCACATCCTCGCTGACCCTCATTCCCTTCTCCAATCGATGTGAGACCCCCCAATCCACCCTTCGAGACCCAACGTCCTTGCTAGCACACCGTCTCGTGTCCACCCCCCCTTCGGGGCTCAGCCTCCTCGCTGCCACATCGCCCAGTGTCTAGCTCTGATACCATTTGTAACAGCCCAAGTCCACCGCTAGTAAATATTGTCCTCTTTGGGCTTTCCCTTCTAGGCTTCCCTTCAAGGTTTTAAAACGCATCAGCTAGGAAGAGGTTTCCACACCCTTATAAAGAACGTTTCGTTCTCCTCCCCAACCGATGTGGGATCTCACACAACAATATGATACCAAAAAGGAAATAGCAAGCATATGAACCATGAAGGGAAAGGAACCACATACCCAGATAAACAAACTGTATTTAGCGTGTGAGAAGAAGGCAATCCATATTCCATGGCGTTTTCTTCCTCACCTTTGGTGGCAGTAATTCTCCTAACAGGTGGGCAACTGGGTCTAGGAGCTGATACCACATCCTACAAAGTACACAAAAAAAAAAAGGACAAAAGAGGATAAGAACCTTAAAGTTATGAAAAACCAAAAAGAACAAGGCTAGTAACCTTGATGGAATTCCCCAAGTAATCACAAAACGCCATCAAAAGAGTCATTTGCCGAGCCAATTTCCCATGCCCACTCTACAATTTCACCCAAAAAGTAAGCCAATGAACAACAAAGTGAAGGATAAACGATTAGCGAGAGATTCAAAGCATACCCAGAACAACAGCGGAAGAAAAGCAGTGTAGAACGACACAGAAACAATGCAAGACAACCCAGAAAACAGGGCATCGAAGAACGAATTCTGATATCTCTGCAAACCCACAAACCCTTAAACAACGAATCCAAACATGAACCACAAGCATAATCAGTTTCAACAAATCGCAAACCTGAATTCGAAGAACAAGAGGAGCGCCTGCAACAACATGTCGAGCCACCCAAGGTTGCAGCAAGGATCGAAGCTTGTGAGTTAGGTTAATGTAGGAAGCTAAACCAATCCACGATAGTAACCCACATAAACCCACCGTTTGCCAGACGGCTACGCTTTCCATTTCTCCTTCTTTGATCTTCTTCCTCCCTCCAAAACGAGAGGGATCGAAGAGAAATCAAAGGCCGAAACAGAATGTAGGGTTGGATTGGTGTAAAATTGATTAATCCGCCTGAATTCGAAAAGGGGAAGAAACGAATGAGACATTCAGCTCATCTTTCAGGGCTGTGGGGTGTGGGTTTCGGTTAGGCTTCGTTGGGATTTTGACTGGTAGCTTTTGGTGCCAGCACGCGGAGAGCATCGTTCCATGAAAGGGAAAGATTTGAAGAATGGAACAAATTTGAGAACGTCATTGATAGTTCATCAATGATTAACAAAAATTTTGAGTCAAGGAGATTTTTGTTGCCGCTTAAGTAATTTAATCACTTTAACTCTTAAATGTTAATTTATTTAAATTAGGAACGGAGTTGAATTGGGTTGGGCGGAGAAAATAATTTGGACAAACACTAAATTTTGAGTTGATTGGATTGAGACTCGACCAACCTGAACAAAGTTTATAATTCAACCCTGTTAAACGAACCGGACTCTCACAGCTCTCGTGGTTTTGCTTTGAGCTTCCCCAAGAGGCCTTATGCTAATGAAGATAGTATTCCTTCAACCCTGTTAAACGAACATGACTTGATTATAAACCCATTCATTCCCTAAATTAGCCGATGTGGGACTTCATCTAACATCTCCCCTCGAACAAAGTATGTCTCCCCTTAATCGAGGCTCGACTCCTTTTCTTTTGGAGTCTTAGTCATTTTTTACCACGCCTTCGAGAAGCCCGAGACTCGACTCTTTTTTCTTTTGGAGTTCTTTGTTCGACATTTGAGGATTCTATTGACATGACTAAGTTTAGGGCATGGCTCTGATACTATGTTAAATGAACGCGACTCTCCACAATGGTATGATATTGTCCTGAGTATAAGCTCTCATGGCTTTGTTTGGGCTTGCCCAAACGGCCTCATACCAATGAAGATAGTATTCATTGATTATAAACCCATGATCATTCTCTAAATCAGCCGATTGGTGACTTTCATCCAACAACCCAATTCTCTATTTTCAAGCAACAATTAAAAAGTTGAGATATTCGAGAGAGCAACAATGTTAACGTTTAGAAATTTAGATGAGTTAAAATTGTAGAAGTTATTAAGTGATTATGAGAAAATGGTAAGTTGAAAAAAAAGGGCAAAAATTAGAATTTAATTTGGACCCTTCCATTGAGGTAAAATAATTTTTTTTTTAATTAGATTAAAAAATATAAATATAAATTTAACAATATGTAAATAAAATAAAATTATATATATATAATATTGTATATTATATTAAAGAACGAGACTCAATATTATTATTGACACATATTAATTTTAATAGAAAACGTTTATATTTTAATATGAGTTAAATAAAAAAAGTAAAAAAAAAACCATAATTTTCATATATTTTACAATAAAATAACAAAACAACACAAAAGTAAACACAACCTTAAACAAGTTCAAAATCTGGATCATGGAGTTTAACATAACTTTCCAGTCACGTCCCTGAATCTCATTTATCTGAAAAGAATATTAAATATAATTTGATTGAATAATTAATTTATTGAGTTAGTAGTTAATTAATTATATGTATCTAGAATTTGCACTCTAGATCGGGTTCTCAATCCAACTATCTATTCATTTTATAAGCTTAGATCGTGTATCTTGTTTCTGGCTCGAATTATTTGCTCATATCACCTTTAAATTGCTACCAATGGACGACATTCTTCTAAAGGTGTGCATTTTCTGCTCCCAACAAAGTTTTAGTGTTTTTAGGTGTCATTATCGATCTCAGGGTATGTAAGACTCACTCTCGAGATTATACGGCCCATCTACTAGATCCTTTTTAACGCTTTGAATAGTGACTAAGTCCTTATTTCAAATTTCAAACACACTAGTTTTAGGTCCAATTCCTGTCTATAATTCAATAGGTAGTTTCAAAAGTATATAATTTATGCTTATTTAATTATCTTTTAATAATTGAATTAAATTTTTTTATTGTCAATGTTAGTAATTTAATGCAAAAATATTTACTTATTTTTATCTGAACTGATTAATTAATTAACCTATAGATTAAATAATACTAAATTTAATTTATGATTACATTAATTTATTTTCTTACATTTAATTAATTAATTAATATTTTATCAATAAAAGTTATAAAAACATATACTATTATGGCAAAGACAAAATTTAAATTAATTAAACATATTAAACAATTATTAATATTATATTAACATTTTAAATGTAATTATTTAATTATGATTTATTTTGGTAAAACAAATACAAACTAATAATGTTTAATATATATATGACACGCCAGAAATTAATTATACTAAAATACGAATTTATACCCATGACATAATAGATAATATCTATGATTCAAACAAACCCATAAACATGAATTTCATTTATGCTTCTGCTATGGCAACAATTATATGACTCAAAGATTAATAATAATAATAATAAACTAATTTTTTGAGTTCTAAAAAATCCAAATCTCGAGCCTATTTACCCTAATGCTCGGCTCGATCCTTCGTTTTCTAAAATTTTGATATAGGTCTATGATGCCCCATTCTAGAGTGGAAAAACCACTTCGTTTTACAATTAGTATCCTATCTTATCCACGAACAACCTCAATAAATTCTCCTATCTTATTCACGAATAACCTCAATAAATTCTCATTTGGAGTAGCATCCTAACGAACCTACCTCTTCTTTATATATATATATATATATTCTGCTTCTATTTTATAGTACAAAAGGTTACCGTTCAAATATATGAATTGGTCTATCTATGAGTACACTAAATGATAAGGAATACCTTAGGTCAGTTGAATCTAAAAACCCTCATACACTAAATGATAAGAAACCCTCGTAGGAACTTGGATATGCAAACTCCTAGTTCACAAATGCTAAAATCCCAAAAATCAATTTGATGTCACCTCAAGGGAAAATAAAATTCGGATTACCTTGTTGATCAAATATCTCAAGTCAATAACACTTGTTTGAGATTCAAATCACTCCACGAGCAATATCAATCATGTCAAGCTTGAATGATTCTAGATATGCAATATAAACTATATAAAATTGCAGAGAAAAAAGCACAAAAGCTATTTTTACTACATTTTCCAAGTCTACGTCACAAACACAACATACATGACTTTATATAGCCATAAAATGAAAATTCTTGACATTCCATGAGGCATTTCATGAGTGGTAACCTTCATACTTTATGACCATAATTAACCACTAACCTTTATGACCATAATTAACCACTAACCTTAAAATACAATAAAGGAACACCATTACTCTAACCAAAATTTGTAAACATTTAAGAATAAATGAAGTTTGATTCTTCTTTAATGTGACATGAATTGCAACATATTGTGATAATTTGAACAACATTTTCTTCACATCTTCCTTGAAGTTTATCTTACATGATTAATGCCTTGGTTCATATCACTAAATGCATGCAACAGGGACAACACACTTCGGTCTAACCCGAAAAGGCTGAGGCGAATGAAATTTATAAATGTAAGCTTGATAAGCTTTACAACACAAGCACCATGAAAATCATGCATAGCTTAGCTTGTCTCAACATTGTTCATAGTCTACAACCTAACAAATAAAATTCCAGATATGATTTCTAACAGAGAAACGCCAACAAAATGACTCTCATTGTCTAACCTTCTAGAGGAGAAGTCCCCAAACAACTATTTTCAGCCTTCAATGCATGTATAACAGAAACAAAGGAAGGTCATAAATTATGTAACTAAAGAAGCAAATATATAATTTCTTTACCAGCCATGTCCTCTTTAACTTGTTGCTGGATCAAGTTTTGGTTCGAACGTCATTTAGTATGAAAACGAAGCTGTTTCTTACATGGCAAAGCTTCAGCATTTCTTTTCCTGGGTCGGGAAAGCGGATAGTCCCATCTTTCCAAATCTCTGTCACCACAAACCATTTCTTTCCTCTATAGCTTATGTCTTTATCGCATAAACTATAAAGCATTGCTTTGCATGGGACAATGTTGATCCCTCGAATGGAGTTATCAGCCAATGAAACTGCAAGCAAAACAAAAGATATCACTCAATCCGTCTAGATTGCAATCAAATCAATTGCTCCCTAATATCCTTTAAGTTCCTCCAAGACAAGTGATGAACGAAACTAATGAAGGAATAACTAGGAAAAGGGTAAACTCACATTTCGCATATATATGCATAGGAGGCTTGATTTTTGTCCCTCTTTTTTGGCAACTAGCAAAGGGAGGATCCACTTATCAGACTCCATTAATCTGAATCAGATTCCTCTGCCTGCGAGTTCTCGTCCTCTAAGCATTCATCATCACCCGTCTCATCTGATTCAACATCCAAACCATTCTCCACCATCTCCTCGGCTGTATTATTAAGCAGAATGCCCTCCTTTTCTATCAATGCAGCACCTTTGCCCCGGTAAAAGAGACCAGTCTTCATGACATGATAAAACTTTTCCCTTAAACGTGTCAAGGGATGTGGGTTCACTAGCTTTCCTCGCTGATACCCTTCCCTAAGAGAAACAGTCGTGGTCTTACACTTCAAAGACAGATAGAAGATTCCGGGATAACGGGTGAAGATTCGAGTGAACTTATGGGGAAGATTCAATTCCTCTCTCAAGCTTCTCAAATAGTTTCTTTTAGTTTTCTTGTGAAGAGTGAGGCTCAAAAGCTCATGTAGAACCCCAACAACTCGTTTCTCCATGAGATCACTGTTGGGGTCAATTTGCCTGCAACTCTCATATGGAGAAAGGTAAGGTAACTTCTGAAACTCTTCCATCCAAGCTTTTACCTTCTTTTGTGCCCCATATCCCCTCGGAAAACTCATGGGAAAAGCCAATGTGGTACGCCCCCTTTTGAATTGCCTATACGCATCTCCCAATTGAGAGCTCTCATTGCTCCTTTGCAAGGCTGAAACTGCAAATTCCTCGCGCCATTCCATAAGCCGCAGACACCAATCCCCATTCGAGGCCTTCACTAATCGAAAATGATCGGGATACTTGGGAATCAATGACCTCTCAAAACCACACGGGAGACCTAGATCCCATTCTAAAGGACGCAACGACTGAAGAGGAATAGCCCTAGTTTTCATCATCATAAGAACTCTACAAAGTCTTTCGACAGTGTCGCTCTCATGAATTTGGTGAATACTACTCTCTTGCTGATCTAAAAGCAGCGCGGTATCCGTCAAACGAAAGCAAGGCAAATTAGCGTAACGAGAATGAGGAAATTCGTGAAAGAGAGTTGGATACCTCCGGATGAATCGAAGAACAGGGATGGTGAGGCCGAGAAGCTTTGGCCAATCGGCGATGGATTTAGCAGTGATGAAGCCAGTAGAAGAGCGGTTAATGGCGTCCTTGAGGAGGGAAGCGGCCTTCAAATCGGTCTCCGTGTCGATGATGTGATCGAGACTCCGATTCTTGACCCATTTGAGGCGAACCTTCGCAATTCGTCGGCATTGAAGGTGCAGAAAAGGATTAGGGCTCAGGAATGGCGATGGAAGAATTAGGGTGGAAAAGAAGAAGCTCTTCATTTCAGAATCCGGAATTTGCAATGTTCCAGCTCGACAGAGAAGCTCTTTCATTTTAATTAATTAATTAATTATTTATTTATTTATTTATTACATAGATTTATAAAGATGGGTTTTTAAGATTTTTTAAAATTTTTTTAGGTTATACTTAGAAAACATTAGTTTACGTTGAATAAACTAAAAAAATAAAATTGAAGACATATTATTTTTAATATATTTAATAATAAATAAAATTTAATTTAGTTAAAATATTTTATTAATTTAACTCAATAAAAATAAAAATAAAAACTAATTATCTAAAATGAGTTAGTTCCCACCAGCTACAAGCTACATGTGAAGACAGAGGAGGGCATCACGATGCATGTATCGTGTTATTAAGAACTAAGATGATAATGAGATGCAAAGTTGTTGTGTCGCAGACGATTGAACATACACGCACGAACAACATGTATGGCCAGACAAGCCTAGATTTCGCACAAGCAATTTCGATAGGCGAACGTAAATGTTGTCAGCGGTCCAACAAAGCTACAAAACGGAACGGAAGGGAACGAAAAATGTATACGAGGCTTGAGTTTGGAGAGAGAGGAGGATTGGAAATAGAAAATTTTTCCATAAACACCACAGCCATGGAAGCAGTTTGGAAGTGTGGAAAAATTTTCCAAATGGGTAACCCAACGGTCAATTCCCAAAATTTTCCAAAACTAAACCAATCTTCTTCACTTATAAAATGAATCCCAAAGCAGAACTCTCTGTTCCACACCGCCATCCGCCATGGCTAACCCCAACACTCTGTCTCTCCAATATTGCATCCACACCCACCCCCTCAACACCACCGGCGTAGCCACCGACGCCCAACCCATGCAATACGCCGAGCTCCGATTAGCCTATTCCAACCAATTCGTCTCTCGATCCTCCAACCAACTCCTCCAACAAACCCCCGAAACCCCAATCTCCGATACTCTCTTACCTCTGTTTCTCCGAGACCTTCAACACCCGCCGTTCCTTTCCCACTTCTTACTCCTTCAATTTCTCTCTACCTTCAACATCTCCACCGCCACCTCCGACGCCATTTTCGATGACATCGCCACATTCGCCCTGGAATTGGCCGCCGGCGACCACGATCGGAACTTCCACATTATCGTCTATCTCGATTTAGTCCAGACGATCTGGGTGGACCTGGACCTGGAAATCCCTCGGAAACAAGAACCGGCGGCGGCGTGGGTGATGGAGAGGGTGATGAGGGAGGAATTTGATGGGTTTCGGGCGGAGGAGGCGGGAGATTGCAGCGTTTGTTGCGATGAGCTCCGTGGTGAAACGGAGGTGAGGCGACTCCCCTGCGGTCACGTCTTCCATAAATCCTGTATCCTCAACTGGCTTCAACTCACTAATTCCTGCCCTTTGTGCAGAGCAAAATTAGAATAATAATCTTTTTTACTCTATTAATAATAATAATAATAACATTCTTTTCTCCATTTTTATCCTTTTATTTTTACCACGAAGCTCTATCCAGCCTCCGTCATCGCACCGCTATGCTCGGCTCGTACAACCACCGACGCCCTCTCGATCCAGATCGAGGGTTTCAATGCCCTGTTCTATTCATTTGTCCATTTTTATCCTTCAATTTTTACCATAAATTTGTCAAATTATAACGTTAAAACTTAAATAAACATTTTATGAATTATAAAACATAGGAAAAATATGAAATCAAATTGAATTTATGAATTTTCTAAAATTTTATTTCAATGATTAATCTTATTTTATTAAAAGTAATGAGTTTATAAAGATTTATTTACTGTTTTTCGCTAAATTAATAGATTACTACGTGAACTTAAGGATAAAACGTGAACTTAAGGATAAAATGGGCAGTAATTCTTTTTCAATTTTGTAAAATGGAGATAAGCAAATACAAGAAAGTCAAATGTGCATTTAAAATTGGCATAGAATGGGTTTAAAGTACAAAATATTCGAGCTGAGTCAACATCAAAAGTAGTTACAAAAGCATTTACAAAACTATGTGAGTTTCAAAGCGACATAAAAGGAAAAGACTCAATCTATGGGTCCCTCTTGCAACTGCATGGCTCCACACGCTCCCCCCATCGATAGTGGTCTATGTTCCATCTGTAAAAACAAAGAATAGCACGAATGAGTATAAAAATACTCAGTAGACAACCTACTCATAAGCTCTCGTTAGACTTCATCCTTGTGATGGTTTCTTATGCTATGTGCCCATCTACTGACCCTAGCATAAGAAAGCAACGTCATGGTATGTAGTCTGTATCAGTCCTAAGACTCATACACGTACATAAAACTCTATACACTTCTATTCTAGGGGTGTATGCCTAAATGTAGGGTTTTTGGATATGCTTAGCTCTATGTTTTTGTTTTCTAAAGTCTATCATCAACCCGAGTCAAATTGCCTTGTGACAAACCCTAGTGTAAGTCTCGTGTGCATGAGGTAAGTGGTGCTTTATAAAGATACAAGTACTCTGACCGTTTGTACCCCATACATATTTGTCTACGGGGTGCTCCCCAATAGTATACCCAATACAAATCCTGGGACCTTCTATGGGTGACAACTCTGTGTACCAAGTAGACCCTAACCGCTCTAGGAAAGTTTAAGATCAGGGGTTACTCTCTAGTTGTCCCTAGTTAATAGTTGTTCAACTGAAAATGCATGTGAGGCCCAAATGTAGGTTTTATGACGGAGGAGACATAAAACACCAACTCATGTTCATTCACATATCCTTCCAAACTCTCTAAGGTACATAGTGGATATCCAAAGCATTAACGGGGCATACCCAATGTCTTAACCCCTGTAACATGCTCCTACGAGTATACCATACATAAATGTCCAAAATGCTAAAAAAAAAACAATTAACAATTATACAAGACATGCTGGAGTCCTAAATATATCATTATGATTAACCAGAGTTCTCAAACATACTAGTGAAAATGTAAAACATATTATTATGCTAAATCGAAAAACTACTAAGTTATTGGGCTTAGCTATCATATACCTTGGTTAATTAGGACTGAATCATGTTTTCTCATCGGTAACCTAATGTTCTAATTGACCCATACAGGTATTACTTGAAAAATAATCCATGTTGCTACTTATTCAAATGTCGACTTCTCGAGCTCAATTCGAGTCTACAAGAATTTTCAAAATTTTCCAAAAGTCTTTAATTAGGTCCTACATTAAGGAAAAATAGCAAAACCATAAAACTGTGGCGAAAATCGAGTGAAAATGACCAAACCAGGATAAAAACAGAGATCTAGTTCAGTTGGACCACAACTGGTCCGATTTGGTCTGGTTCAGCTAAACCGGTCGAGTCAATTCAAGGAAAACTCATCTTCTACCTTTGTCTATGAGGGTCTGCAACCAAGAATCCTTACCTTTTTCCTCGCTTGATTATTGTGTCACAACCCTCAATTGGTTCCAATCTCTTCAGCAACTTTGAAGATCTCCTCGAGACGAATCTAACCATCCAAGAAGCATCAAATTCTATTTAGGAACGCGAGCTAGGATCAATAGAAGCTTTATACTTGGCCTCCAGTAGTATGCCTTTAGATCCTATTACCATATGGGGATTCATACGCCACTCTCTTAATATCCCTCTTATTCATGTAAACATTAGGTACAATAACTCGTCCAATGACATGGAAAATCCCTTATCCTTTTCTTCCTTATATTGTTGGTAAATCCTAGCTAACTAGGGGTGGGCTCTAAGCTAGGAGAGTTTCCCTGTGACTCACCATGCCACTACATCAATATAACTCGACCTCCCTGGTAATTAAAGCAGAGGAATGGGTTGCCTGTCCACTTTAGATGTCTACCACAACATTCATCTTGCTTGGATGATACAAGATCTCTATGTCATGATCATTTACCAGCTCCAACTAACACTTTTGTCTCATATTGAGATCTTTCCGTGTGAATAGGTATTTTAGGCTTTTGGAGTTGGTAAAAATCTGTGTCCACTCCCCGTACAAGTAATGTCGCCATATGCTTAGAGAAAACCCTATTATTATCCATTCTAAGTCATGGGTCGAGTAATTTCGCACATATTCCTTCAACTATCTCAAGGCGTAGGATATGACCTAATCATTCTGCATCAGGATGCAACCTAGCCCCTTCCCTGATGCGTCATTGTAAACCACAAAGTTACTTGAGTCGTTGGGCATTGGAGCACAAGTGTCGTCACTAACCGGTGCTTCAGTTCTCTAAAACTTTGCTCGCAAGCCTTGTTCCATGAGAACACCTTTCCTTTTCTTGTTAATTGCATGAGGCGCAACAATCTTAAAAAGAAGTCCTGATAAACCTTCGATAATATCCTGTAAATCCCAAGAAGCTTCTCACTTTTGTAGCTAAGATGGGTCGGACCACTTCATCATTGCCTCGACCTTGATTGATTGAATCTACTGAGATGTCATGTCCTAACATAATAAGTTTCAATAAGGTCACTTCCTGCAACCAAAATTCACCTTGAATATTTGGCATAGAGTCGATACGCATACTGACAGCAGCACCCTTCTCAAGTGTGTCTCATGCTCTGCATCAGTTCTAGAATATATCAATATGTTGTCAATGAAGACTATCACAAACGTGTCAAGGAAGTATTTAAACACTATGTTCATCAAGTCCATAACTGCTGCAGAGGCATTAGTCAATCTGAATGACATCACAGTAAACTTATAATAGTTGTATTTGCTCCTGAGGGTCGTCTGGGGGATAGATCCTCAACCGAATGATAGATCATCTATGTATAGTATCACGTCCTAATCCACGCCTAGTATCACGTCAAAATCACGTATATCTAATACAATCAGCAACACATCTAAGGGTCTCTCTAACACTACTTTATAGGCTTGGACTTACTCATCTAAAACTAATATCTCTCCTGACAACGTAGACACAGATAACCTATATCCTAAAGGCTATAGTCCTAACCGTGCATGCCTTACAAATGTAGCAAAAATAAATGAGTGTATGAATCTAGAATCAAATAACACAAATGCATGATATCCAAGCATTAGTAAAGTACATGTCACCAGTGTCAGTATCTTCTACTCTCTTGCCAGTGGTAGCCCTGGTCATGCCTCTACTCTGTGTCGAGCCTTCCTAGCTGCTCCGTCCAAACGTTGAGGCCTCGTTGCCTCCTGTGGGGACAATCTGTCTTCCTATGGCCACTCTTGCCACAGTGATAACACACGTCAGTACCAACCCTGCACTGTCCGGAGTGTCTGAGACCACAAGTGGGGCACGTGGGTCTTCCC
Organism: Cucurbita pepo subsp. pepo; assembly: GCF_002806865.2. Classification (NCBI taxonomy): domain Eukaryota; kingdom Viridiplantae; phylum Streptophyta; class Magnoliopsida; order Cucurbitales; family Cucurbitaceae; genus Cucurbita; species Cucurbita pepo. The sequence continues at coordinate 8,114,840 of NC_036647.1, read as the reverse complement.
CTATGAGGTGTGCCAATTCTATCTCTTTGCAATGAGGACTTGTTAGAATGCTTATCAAACTTTCTCTTGTTCTGGTAACTCCCTTGGTCTTCTAACTCATTGGACGCTTTTTGAAGATGAAAGTCCAAAATACTGGCAGCATGCAGGGCGCGTGCATAACTCGTGGCCGCTATAGCCGCAACTTTGCCTTGGATCTCACTCCGGAGACCCAAAATAAACTTATATGTCCTCTTTTCTTCAGTGTCTATATACTCCAGGGCAAACCTGGACAATCTGGTGAACTCCAATTCGTACTCTTCCACTGTCATGTTTCCCTGTTTCAGATGCAAAAAAGCTTCCCGGTTGTTGTACCAATATACCGCCGGGTAGTACTTGTGGATGAACGCCCTCTTCATCTCATGCCAACATATTGGCTCCTCATCCTCATCTTCTTTCCTCAGGGTTTGTTGGGCAGTCTTCCACCAGAAGTGAGCCTCGCCCTTAAGCATAAAGGAGGCACATTTTACCTTCTGATCCTCAGGGCAATTCATGTGCTCAAATATAGTTTCTGTAGACTCAACCCAAGATTCAACAAGCACGGGGTCTATTGTCTTTCCTTCGAACACTGGCGGGTCATATTTACCAAAGTCTCTCAGATACTTGAACTCCCTAGTCATACTAGTACTATCATCATCTCCCCTTCCCTCTTGATTGGCCGCAGCGGCTTGAATCAATTTTCGGTAGGCTTCCATGCTCAGCATTACCATGTTAGGGGGTGGAGCTACTACTGGTTCCAACACCGGCAATTGTGGCGCCTGTCTGTGTGCAGAATTCTGGGTAGGATTAGACTTTGTTGGAGTCTTCATTGGCCCGTACCTCTACGTCTACTAGTGCTACGTGTATGAGTAGGGTCCGACTTTGTTGGAGTATCTGCTAGCCTCGTACCTCTAGCTCTGCTAGTGCTACGTGTTGTAGGTGCCATAGTCTCTACATCATGCAAGAAGTCAAGTTAATAGACATCCAACCAAGGAATGACAAGGCATGAAAAATTTTAATCATAAGACGAGATAGGCTTACTACTTACTACTTGCTACCTATACCAAGCCTTGGAGATACCTTCACAAACAAAAAACCCTTTGGAGGAAGATTATTGATGCCAAATCTAGATCCTCCCTTTTGAACACTAAACCGGTATCCTCCACAGCACAACAACAACCAAAGGCCCTTGGGAGGCTACATTGAAGTTCCAAAATCTGATACATAGCCGTGTATGCTACAAGATTGGGGATGATCTCTTGAGTTTCTTTGGTTTGTGCACTTGTTTAGTCTTTCCTTTTTCTTAATGAAAACTCGGTTTCTTACCAAAAAATAAATAAATAAATACGAAAATAAAAACCTTTTTTGGGACGATACTTGGCTTGGAGGGGGTGCACATCTCCCATAATCGCCTGATAGAGGTTTTTGGAAGATTGAACCAAATGGTAAGTTCTCTGTCAGCTCCTTGGTGCACGACCTCGATCAAATTCTAAACGAAACAGCCCCAGAGCTCTATGAAGTAATTTGGAGTGACCATTATCCAAAGAAGTAAAGCTTTTTCTATGGGATGGGAAGCCAGCCACAAAGCTATTAATACTCATGATAAACCCCATTGGTGTTCTAATGGCAAGCATAGCTCAGAATCACAAGACCACTTTGTTTTTATCCAATTGAAGAGGTTTTATGCAACACTTTTGGGAGGCTTTGCCTCTCTTTCACTATTTCAAATCATCAATAAAATTGTTTACCAACTGACTAACATTAGCCAACAACAGATAGTTTAACAAATTAAAGGGATTAAACTCTTAAAACCTCTCCATCGATAAGTATTAGAATAGCAGGTTCAATGTTTAAAATTTACAGAACGTGATTATCCTTCTTGTATTTCATTTTAATAGCCTACAAGATTGAGCTGGTAAATCAAACAAATATTTGAGTTTAAGAATCTCTAGGAGAGGTTTCCACATCCTTATAAAAAATGTTTCGTTCTCCTCCCCAATCGATGTGAGATCTCATAATCCAGCTCCCTTCGGGGTCCAGCATCCTTGCTGGCATAGCGCCTCGTGTCCACCTCCTTTGGGGCTTAGCCTCCTCGCTAGCACATCACCCAGTGTCTGGATCTGATACCATTTGTAACGGCCCAAGCCCACCGCTAGCAAATATTGTCCTCTTTGGACTTTCCTTTTCAGGCTTCCCCTCAAGATTTTTAAAACGCGTCTGCTAGGGAGAGGTTTTCATACTCTTATAAAGAATGCTTCGTTCTACCCTCAACCGAGGTGAGATCTCACATTATCTCTAAGTAATGCCCAGAACCAAAGTAATTTACCCTAAGAAATTCAAACTGAACCAACATAACCCAAATTAGTTGAAGGCTGAAAATATTTGCAATATGAAACTAAGATATCTCCATCCAAACAAATTCAAATAGAAGGGAACTGCCTGTGATAACACATCAAAAGATGATCCAACCAATTGAACGTCACAGACACGAAATTACAGTATCACATTATGCAACTATCCGATCACAACCTAATCAAACACTTCTTCCAACCCAGAAGTAAGATCGAATGTCACTCCATTACAAAAGGGAAGGAAATTCTACAATGAAACTTGGATTCAATGTAAACTTGAAGAAGAAGACCTAGCATTCTGCATGAGAATAGTTCGTATTCTTGGCAAAAGAACTTTCGTTCTAAACATGACAGCGAAAGAAATGCAGTGAAGCAAGAGAAATGAAAAAGGAATACGCTGATGACAAGGAAGACGACGATGAAGCTACCTGGAGTCGACGGAGAAGAAAGCAGCAGAGACGGTGGAGATAGAGACTGAGAATCGGAGCACGAGAAGTTCGGCAATGGGTTTTCTCTTTGTTTTATTTAATTCGCATTTTATGAAGAAAATAATCATTTTTAGTTGAGTTTTTAATATAATTAGATTTTAAAATACTATATTTTTAGTTTTTATATTTAAAAATATTATATTTTTACTGTGAGTTTTAAATTTATTTTTATTTAGTCTATAAATTTCAAGATTTAAATGCAATGTTAATTTATAATCATTAATTTTCAAATATTATTTAATTATTTATTAATTATAATTAAATAAAATTCCACTAATTTTTTAAGTACTATTAAAATTAATTTAAAAAATCACATCAGGATTATCTTTTTTCAAATATTATTATTAATTATATTTAAATAAATTTCTACAGTAATATAAAATTAATTAAAAAATCACATCAAGATTATTATATTAATCATAAATACTCCCAACAATAAAAATGTCATATTTGATACTGATCAAATGAAAAAAAAATCAAAAGTGAAAAATTCAAGGATAAATGTACAGTATTTTGAAATTTTATTTAATTTTCAATCCGTGATAATAAGCTCGAACGATATTAATAATTATTCTCAAATAAATTATTTTAATAAAATTTTATAAACTCTCTTAATATAAATAATTAATATAATAATTGTGCATAATTAATTTTTATCCATTTATTGTTGGATAAAAGTATCTCGGTTAATTTAGGAAATGGTCGTGAATTTATAATCAAATAATACACTCTCAATCAAAGTGCACTCTCCATTGGTATGAGGCCTTTTGGGGACCTTCAAAGTGATGGTGTTAATATAACACATGCGGAAGCAATTTGGATCTTAGGCACTTTTAGAACATCAATTATTGTAAATGACTAGCATGTTCATAAATATTAAAACTTAATGAGTTTAAATACTAACCTTTTGTAGTTCAAACTCCTTTTGCCTCACGAACCGATTTCGAACCACCACTAGTGTCTTCTCCACTATTCTCCGGCCTTAGAACGGGATTGTGGAATCCGGTGAGTGACTAAACTTGGGAGGGATTTTGTATACGTGAAAGAGAGTGCTTGTGAGAGGTTTTTCATCAAGATGAAGAATCCCTTCCAAGTATCATGATCACTCTATTTAAAGAGTCAAGTTTGCATGTTCATGCAAACTTGAGATCACCAAATCTTGACACTTAAAATTCCACTCAAATGTTTGAGATTATGTGGCAAGCATGCATGTTTGAGTTAACCAAATTTTGACACTCAAAATTCCACTCAAACTTGTGGGGTTTATTTGGCAAACATGCAAGTTTGGTTAAACCAAATTTTGACACCTCAAAATTCCACTAACATGATTTTTCCATTAGATGAAAGTCAACATTTTGACTTTCTTCATTTTAATTCAACAATTAATTTGAATAATGAATTTCAAATTAAAGTAACATTAAATAATTAATTAAACTATTTAATTAATATTTAATATTAATTCAAATGCCAATCCCAGTCAATTCCGACACATAATTGATTAAGATATTTAAATCTTATTTAAATATCTCAGATTCTCTCTTTTCGTTTAATTCGTAAATAAAATAAAATTGCGGTTAAATATATCGTATATATGTAACGCATATTCCCTAATTTGAATTCGAACACTTCGAACTCACTCGTCACACTGTTCTATGGTTTAGTCCGATATGAGCTAGCAGAGGGACCTAATGGACCTATAGATCATGGGCTCCAACGATTCAAGATTAACCGATTAAACTCATTAACCTGGTTAACCAACATTCGTTAACTACTAGGACACTCCACTATAGCCTAGTAGTTGCACTCCCCTCACTATAGATATATTTCTGTCCATCTGATATAACCATGATTAGTAAGTCGATCCTTCACAGGTTGTTCGTAACTAGAGCTGGGTCAATTTACCGTTTTACCCCTGAAGTTACTTCTTGTTCCTTATGTCTCACTGATCCTCTAATAAACAATTGGTTTGTGGTCCAACCAGTAAACCGAATCCCTCTCAGGCCAATGAGAGGGTGGGGCCCCTTGTTCAAGACCTGGAGTCAGTGCTTAAGGGAACTACCTTTCTTCTATCCCTAAAAGTGGGTAGGAGTGAATTCCGTCTTGCACCCCACGTCCCCAGCCATTCACCCAGTCTTACCCCTGAAATGGGAGGCCTGTTGAGTCGGCGAACTAGAGCCACTCTCACCCATGCAAATCTAAGGATAATTCCGAATAAACAGGAGTTCATGGTTAGCTCAGGATTAAAACCGAGTTACCTAGGTTATCGAATGAAAAGAAAATCAGTCTCAACAGTAAACGACTTTATAAAGTGAGAGTGGTTTTCTTCATGGTCCGATCTTATGCAATACTCATTGCATAGGACGCCCCCACTCACATGTCTCCACATGCACAATTTAGTGATCGCATTGTTTATATCATATACAAAAGTGGGCCGCATCCATAGTGTCCCCAGAATAAGGTACTCAGCCTTATCCTTATACTATAGATCATTTTGACTATATACTTGAACTTGATCCACTCTTATGTCTCTACATATAGTTCAAGTAGTCATACTATAGCCAGAGTGTTCTTAGTTTATTGGATTTAGATTAATGATCGTAAAGTTCACTTTATTCAATAACAATTTTTTCTGAATAAACAACAATAATAACTTTATTGAAAATAGAATATATCTTTGTTTACAAACTATGAGTTTTAGGACATAAAACCCAACAAAATCCCACTTGGACTAAAACTCTAGTGGGGTTTTATAACGTTGAGTAGAGAGAAATACAATAAACTAGGGCATCACATACTCATGCCTTTTCTCCCACTTGCCCTAGATTACATAACTCGTAGTCCTAGACTCACTAGGTGCCCTTCAAACACTTTAGCCGTGAGGGGCTTTGTAAATGGATCAGCAATGTTGTGTTCTGAAGCTATCTGTGTGACGATCACATCTCCTCGTTGCACAATCTCCCTTATGAGATGATATTTGCGCTCAATATGTTTTCCTCGCTTATGGCTTCTTGGTTCTTTTGAATTTGCAACTGCTCCACTGTTATCACAATAAAGAGTGACGGGAAGATGCATATTTGGAACGACTTCCAAATCAGTTAAGAACTTCCTAAGCCATACAGATTCTTTCGCTGCTTCACAAGCAGCAACATACTCAGCCTCCATGGTGGAATCAGCAATGCAACCTTGCTTTATGCTTCTCCATATTACTGCTCCTCCGTTCAGAGTGAAGACAGATCCTGATGTCGATTTCCTTGTATCTACATCGGTCTGAAAATCTGAGTCAGTGTACCCTGTAAGGATCAGATCCTTAGCACCGTACATTAGCATATAGTCCCTCGTTCTCCTAAGATACTTGAGGATATTCTTAACGGCAGTCCAATGAGTACGTCCCGGATTGGACTGATATCTGCTGACAATTCCCACAGCATAGCATATGTCGGGTCGGGTACATAGCATAGCATACATCAGACTACCGACCGCTGATGCATAGGGAATGTGTTTCATATCCTCAACTTCTTGAGGTGTCTTAGGACTTTGTTCCTTCGACAAATGAACTCCATGCCTGAAAGGTAATAATCCTTTCTTGGAGTCCTGCATCTTATATCGAATCAACATTTTGTCGATGTACGATGCTTGAGACAAAGCTAGTGTTTTGTTCTTGCGATTTCGAACAATTTGGATTCCAAGAACAAACTGAGCCTCTCCCAAATCTTTCATTTGGAATTGTGTCGCCAGCCAATGCTTAATGTCAGTCAGAATTCCCACATCATTTCCAATTAGTAGGATATCGTCAACGTACAACACCAGGAAAGCTACTGTAGAGTTGACTATCCTTTTATAAACACAAGGTTCGTCAACATTCTGTTTAAAGCCATAAGATTTGATCGCAGTATCAAACTTTATGTTCCAGGATCGAGATGCTTGCTTCAACCCATAAATGGATCTTTTAAGCTTGCAAACCCTTTGCTCGTGATCCTGTTCAATGAACCCCTCTGGTTGAGCCATATAGATACTCTCTTCAAGATCGCCGTTTAGAAAAGCTGTCTTAACATCCATTTGCCAAATTTCATAATCATAAAATGTGGCAATAGACAAGAGTATTCTAATTGATTTAAGCATAGCAACAGGTGAGAAGGTTTCTTCATAGTCCACCCCCTCTCTTTGGGTATAACCCTTTGCTACTAGTCTTGCTTTAAAGGTCTGTACCTTACCGGTTTGGTCTCGTTTTCTCTTATAGATCCATTTGCAACCAATAGGTTTTACCCCATCTGGTTGATCTACAAGTTCCCAGACTGAATTGAAGTACATTGACTCCATTTCAAGATTCATGGCTTTAATCCACTGATCTCTATCAACATCATTCATTGCCTGTTTATAGGACAATGGATCCTCAACGCCATCATCAGGTATGATGACTTGAGTTTCTATCAAACCCAAGTAACGATCGGGTTGAGTTATAACCCTCCCACTACGTCGAGGCATTCTCAACTTTTGAGAAGGATGTGATTGACCAGAAGTGTCAGCTCCATCAACAACTCTGGTTGAACGACCAGCTTGATCAACAACTCTTGTTGTTTTATCAGTAACTTCTTTAGAAATCTCACTTAATACTAGTTTGCTACGAGGTTGATGATTTCTTACGTGATCTTCCTCTAAGAATGTAGCGTTCGTTGATACAAACACTCTATTTTCTTGAGGATCATAAAACAAACCACCTTTCGTCTCTTTGGGGTATCCTACGAATAGACATAATTTTGAACGACGTTCTAATTTCTTGGGATTTTGCAACAACACATGTGCTGGACATCCCCAAATTCTGAAGTGACGTAAACTACCTTTACGCCCTTTCCATAACTCATAAGGTGTTTCTGAAACACTCTTAGTAGGAACCATGTTCAAAATGTATGTAGCAGTCTCCACTGCATATCCCCAAAACGGATCGGGTAATTGAGCGAAACTCATCATGGACCGAACCATGTCCAATAGAGTTCTATTTCTCCTTTCTGATACACCATTTTGTTGAGGCACACCAGGGGCTGAGAGTTGAGACCTTATTCCATGTTCTATCATATAGTCCTGAAATCTTAAATCCATGTACTCTCCTCCTCGATCTGATCGAAGTGTTTTAATAGTTTTACCTAATAGATTCTCAACCTCAGTCTTATACTCTCTGAATTTTTCAAGAGCTTCCGACTTGTGATGCATTAGGTAAAGATAGCCATACCTTGAATAATCATCAATAAAACTGATGAAATATTCATACCCTCCTCGTGCTTTGACATTCATTGGACCACAGAGATCTGTATGCACGAGTTCTAAGGTTTCTTTGGCTCTATAGCCTTTTTCGCAAAATGATCGTTTAGTCATTTTACCCTCAAGACAAGACTCACATGGAGGTAAAGAATTGTCTTCTAACTTATTTAGAAGTCCTCTTTTAACCAATCTCTCAATCCTATTGAGATTAATGTGGCCTAGTCTTAAGTGCCAAAGATAGGTATTAGGAGAAATCTTTTGTCGCTTATTTTGAGTTTCAGCTGTTTTAAACATCTCAATATTTAAAATAGCTTTTGTTTTGCTCGGTTTTAACATATATAAGTTGTTTTCTAGTTTTGCAGAACAAATATGAATACCTCTTTTGCAAATGAACACTTCATTGATTTCAAAAGATACTTTATACAACTGTTCTAATAAACAAGAGATGGATATTAGATTTCTTTTCATTCCAGGAACAAAAAGTACATTATCTAATATAATGAATCTATCTCCAAAAAACAACTTTAAATTTCCTACTGATCTTGCTGAGACAACCTCTCCTGTTCCAACCCTGAGTGTTATCTCGCCGTCCGCAAGCATTCTCCAGGAGCTAGTTTCCTGGTAAAAAGAACAAATATGATTAGTCGCCCCTGAATCTAGTATCCAAGTTGAGTTGTCATACTCTACTAAACACATTTCTACAACGAGTAAATCATATTTACCTTGTTGTGTCTTTTCGGCTTTCTTCTCTGCAAGGTATTTTGGGCAGTTTCTCTTCCAGTGCCCGTTTTCGTTGCAATGGAAACATTTTCCTTTATCTACTTTTTGAACCTTGTTCTTGCGGTTAGTAGGAATCTTATTTTTCCCTTTTCCCTTCTTCTTCATCAAAACACTTTTAGAAGTTGAAGGTCCAGACTTATTTTTGGAGGACGATCCTCGTAGTAATTTCTTGGAGATAGCAACATTTGCTTCTCCTGTTTGTCCCTTGTTTGTTAAGAGGGACTGATAAGTCTGTAGCTCATTGAGAAGAGCAGTCAAGTTATATTCTATTTTGTTCATAACCACATTGGTGCGGAACTGGAAGAAGCTCTTCGGAAGAGACATCATGATAAAACTGACTTGACTCTTCTCATCAATGACAGCTTCATTTTCTTCTGCCACATTGAAATGGACCATCATGTCCAGGACATGTTCTCTAACTGAGGTCCCTTCTTTCATACGGCAGTTGTAAATGTATTTTATGGCTTCATGTCTAAGGGAGAAGGACGGTTGTCCAAACATCCCTTTTAGAGATTCCATAATCTCTTTAGCAGTACCCATAACATCGTGTTTCTTAGCCAAAACATCAGATATGCTGGCTAGAATGTACACTCGGGCTTTGTCATTTGCCTTTATCCATCTGTCATATGCATCCCGAGCTGTTCGGTTTGCATTTGAGTTTGGGTTTGGAGGACACTCCTCAGTTAAAACAAACTTTAAATCATCAATGACCAGTATTGTGTTTAGGTTTGATTTCCAAGTTGTGTAGTTGTCGCCGTTTAATTTCTCAGAAGCGAGTAATTGTACTATTGAGTTTGTCATGCTGTGATATAAAGAAAATTCTATTAGTGATTTTGACTTAATCCTGTTTAATCCAATCAGTTTTAGCAAATGTAATAATGTACCCAAATCATTATTAATTTGCAACGATACTTTAGTGAGTTAGAGCAACTGCTACCGAGGGGCAGTCAATCACTCATTCACTAAACCAAGACATTCTTGACTTAAACACTAATCCCAGAATAACTCTTGTTCCTATAGTGTTTTAGTTATCGCTATTTTGGTCAAGAATATACTAACTCTTAGTAATTCTTCGCAAGTGTGACCCACCAATTTCAGACCTCAGAAATCGGCCCCAACAACGCTATCGAATGAAAAGGCCAAAGTTGGGAATGGACCTAAGAAATCCTATCCATTTCTGGAGTTTGCGTTGTTCCGACTCCCATGTTACGACCCTCCGAATGGGTAGTTGCTCTAGGGCAACATGCAGGCGGAACATGGGAATCTCACGGTGCAACCTAGTGGTGGAGACCATAGGACGTGTTGACTTCCTTCTCCCACTTACTATAAATACTTTCTCAATTCCCCTTGTTATTGACTCATGCAAATACCTTCCGAATGGAGGACGCTCCCAGGGCGACACGAGGCCGAGCATGAATCTCACTGTGTGAATTTTACAGAGAGCGTGAAGAGAAAACGATGTATCTTATACACCTTTTTCCTCCCACTAAGTATTTTATATGGTTGGGTATACTCATTACTTAAGTATATTCCGGCTAATTAAATATAACTTAAGTCTAGGTGATTTTTCTAAATCTTAAATCACTTAAGCATGCTCATAAAACTCGGCTAACTAAGCTCAAGTACTGGTCCGATCTCCAGGTAGTAGGTGTTCCGTAAACCGTCAACTTAAGTACCTTCAGCCTTAGACAAGATCGTGCCAGGTGAGCTTTCTCGTAACCGCAATTTTATAAGACATCGACCCCTTTTAACTGTTAAAATTGATCGTGCTCGGTTCTTAACCCTTAGTGAGCATGCTGTTATCTTTATTATAGATTTTAACGTCTACCTCATTTTATGACGTTGAAAATAACCTATAACATGCTTTATATAACAATTTATATAATCATCCATTCCATGCAATAATATAACAATTTATATCTATCACTCATGGAACCCTAAGACATGCATACTATACATTATAACACTTATAACATACTTGGAATGCATGAAACATGCTTAGCCTATGGTGGGATTTTAAATCTATATGACATACTTTATGCATATACATTTACTATTTAATTAAAACATACATTCATAATGCATAATTAATTAAACACACTAAAGTGGGTTGGTTTTGGCATTTTAAAGCAAGCAATTAACTAAATTATTACATTAATAACTAAAAATAACTTGAGCCGCTCCCGACGATCACGAACTGGACCAACCAACCCTTAAAAACGTTCAATCGGTCCCCAACGACAGAAAAAACACCCGAACCGCCTCTTCCATCCTCTTCGGTTCAGCTTGCTTATCTCTTCCATTTTCGATCAATTACAACCTAAAGTGGACTCTAATGACTTTATAAAAATTACAGACCTTTCTTCATTTATTAAAGCCCATACACCTTAGGCTTATTACAATAATTGTATCAAATGGAAGCATAAAAAAAAAATGCCAAAACCAAAACCATCCACTTTAGCAACCACAAATTTCATGCATGAAATGGTACCCACCATGATCAAATTAATGTAAATAAAGTGCCTAAAACTTGCTCTGATACCAATTGATGGTGTTAATATAACACATGCGGAAGCAATTTGGATCTTAGGCACTTTTAGAACATCAATTATTGTAAATGACTAGCATGTTCATAAGTATTAAAACTTAATGAGTTTAAATACTAACCTTTTGTAGTTCAAACTCCTTTTGCCTCACGAACCGATTTCGAACCACCACTAGTGTCTTCTCCACTATTCTCCGGCCTTAGAACGGGATTGTGGAATCCGGTGAGTGACTAAACTTGGGAGGGATTTTGTATACGTGAAAGAGAGTGCTTGTGAGAGGTTTTTCATCAAGATGAAGAATCCCTTCCAAGTATCATGATCACTCTATTTAAAGAGTCAAGTTTGCATGTTCATGCAAACTTGAGATCACCAAATCTTGACACTTAAAATTCCACTCAAATGTTTGAGATTATGTGGCAAGCATGCATGTTTGAGTTAACCAAATTTTGACACTCAAAATTCCACTCAAACTTGTGGGGTTTATTTGGCAAACATGCAAGTTTGGTTAAACCAAATTTTGACACCTCAAAATTCCACTAACATGATTTTTCCATTAGATGAAAGTCAACATTTTGACTTTCTTCATTTTAATTAGATGAAAGTCAACATTTTGACTTTCTTCATTTTAATTCAACAATTAATTTGAATAATGAATTTCAAATTAAAGTAACATTAAATAATTAATTAAACTATTTAATTAATATTTAATATTAATTCAAATGCCAATCCCAGTCAATTCCGACACATAATTGATTAAGATATTTAAATCTTATTTAAATATCTCAGATTCTCTCTTTTCGTTTATTTCGTAAATAAAATAAAATTGCGGTTAAATATATCGTATATATGTAACGCATATTCCCTAATTTGAATTCGAACACTTCGAACTCACTCGTCACACTGTTCTATGGTTTAGTCCGATATGAGCTAGCAGAGGGACCTAATGGACCTATAGATCATGGGCTCCAACGATTCAAGATTAACCGATTAAACTCATTAACCTGGTTAACCAACATTCGTTAACTACTAGGACACTCCACTATAGCCTAGTAGTTGCACTCCCCTCACTATAGATATATTTCTGTCCATCTGATATAACCATGATTAGTAAGTCGATCCTTCACAGGTTGTTCGTAACTAGAGCTGGGTCAATTTACCGTTTTACCCCTGAAGTTACTTCTTGTTCCTTATGTCTCACTGATCCTCTAATAAACAATTGGTTTGTGGTCCAACCAGTAAACCGAATCCCTCTCAGGCCAATGAGAGGGTGGGGCCCCTTGTTCAAGACCTGGAGTCAGTGCTTAAGGGAACTACCTTTCTTCTATCCCTAAAAGTGGGTAGGAGTGAATTCCGTCTTGCACCCCACGTCCCCAGCCATTCACCCAGTCTTACCCCTGAAATGGGAGGCCTGTTGAGTCGGCGAACTAGAGCCACTCTCACCCATGCAAATCTAAGGATAATTCCGAATAAACAGGAGTTCATGGTTAGCTCAGGATTAAAACCGAGTTACCTAGGTTATCGAATGAAAAGAAAATCAGTCTCAACAGTAAACGACTTTATAAAGTGAGAGTGGTTTTCTTCATGGTCCGATCTTATGCAATACTCATTGCATAGGACGCCCCCACTCACATGTCTCCACATGCACAATTTAGTGATCGCATTGTTTATATCATATACAAAAGTGGGCCGCATCCATAGTGTCCCCAGAATAAGGTACTCAGCCTTATCCTTATACTATAGATCATTTTGACTATATACTTGAACTTGATCCACTCTTATGTCTCTACATATAGTTCAAGTAGTCATACTATAGCCAGAGTGTTCTTAGTTTATTGGATTTAGATTAATGATCGTAAAGTTCACTTTATTCAATAACAATTTTTTCTGAATAAACAACAATAATAACTTTATTGAAAATAGAATATATCTTTGTTTACAAACTATGAGTTTTAGGACATAAAACCAACACAAAGTAGAGGGTTTATAATCAAAATATACTCTCCATTGATATGAGGCTTTTTGGGAAGCTCGAAGCAAAGCCATGAGAGCTTTTGGGAAAGCTCAAAGCAAAGCCACGAGAGCTTATGCTCAAAGTGAACAATATCATAGCAAAGAAGCTCAAAGCAAAGCCATGAGGGCTTATGCTCAAAGTGGACGATATCATATCATTGCGGAGAGTCGTGTTCGTCTAACATGGTGTGCTTTGTTCGAGGGGAGGTGTTGAATGATAAAAGTTCCACATCGGCTAATTTAGGGAATGATCATGGGTTTATAAAAAAAAAAAAAAAAAAAAAAAAAAAAAAAAAAAAAAAAAAAAAAAAAAAAANCCCCATTAATATGAGGCCTTTTGAAGAAGCCCAAAAGCCATGAGAGCTTATGTTCAAAGTGGACAATATCATATCATTGCAGAGAATCGTGTTCGTCTAACATTTATAATGGAATCATAAAAAGTGTCCAATAAACTCTTAATTGTAAATAATTACACTTGTTACGAGTCCCGACAAAGTGGAATTGTGACACTAACACGTGTCATAATGTAATAATAATAAGTAAAGGGGCATATGGAAAGAGAATTATGATTATTACCTCTGGGTGCAAAGCTTTAGTATTCTTTTATACACGCCACACTAAAATCCTTATTTTGATCCAAGATAAGTAGCAAACTCATAAAAGCTGCAGATCAGGCTTTAACATCAAGTACAGCGGAAATGGAAATCAAATAACTTTTTCTACAAGGTGGGAGGGATCCAAATGTAGCCATGGGTTTGAACATAACCAGCTTTTTCCAGTAGCTCGTCAGCCTTGGCTGGACCTCGGCTCCCGGGTTTGTAAGGAAGCGACTTCACCTCACCGTTGTCGATTCTGTGCAGCAATGGCGTGAAGATCTCCCAGGCGGCCTGGACAAGAAAACTGTTTGTGAGCATGAAGTTGACAAGAATTAGAAGATTCGTGATTCGTTAGTGTTGAAACGTTACCTTCAGCTCATCTCGACGGACGAAATGCTGCTGATCGCCCCTTATTCTGCGAGAGTGTTTAATGTCGTTAATGAATGTTACCATGTAAACGACGTGAATGCTACAGAAGATAAAGGATAGGTCTTACGTGTCGAGGATGAGACGCTCGTATGCCTCTGGAATTGTAACGCCCTGATAACGTTGGCGATATGACAAGTCTAATTCACTCTGTACAGTTGACATTTCCAGTCCAGGTTTCTTGACCTGCAAAGTCCACAGCAAAGAAGATGAGTGATAATAGAACTCATGAACCGAACCGGGTTGCCTCGTTAAGTGTTTTCAATCAAGAGAGTCGAGATATCGAGCTCTGAAAGGGAGTCATGAACATTGGCAATTTTCAGAAGTTAAGCCACAAATAGAACTAGTGTCAATCAGTCACCAAACAATATATATCTCTATTAGATACTCTTTTCAAGCATTATGAACATAAATGTCTAATGGTGTGACGTTAGCTTATACGAATTTTTTTTCATACCGTAAGCTTCATGTACATAGCCTCGGAAGGTTGCAAGCGAATCACAAACTCGTTCCTCCCTTGTTTTTTACCTGCATCATGAACATTGATCAATTTCGAGCAACTAAACAAAAGCATGCTCGATCTCGATGATGTATTTTAATAATTCTACACATTTGCGACAAAACATCAAGCACCGAGCCAATAACGCATATACCAGTGAGAAGAACTGATACGATATAGATTGCGAATGACACTTTAGATTGGAGGCCTTACATCTGAAAATGTCACCAGGAACATCCTTGAACTGAACTCGAATTTCCGCTTTTCTTGAGCTCAATGCTTTTCCTGCCTTCATTATAAAAGGGACACCTGAAAACGAATACATACGAAAGAACGACACAGTTAATTCATAGAATCCAGAGGCTAAATATTCATAAAAAAGCCCACCTGAAAACTATGTAACTTAGCTTTGAAGAGTATTCTCTTACCTTCCCATCTTTCATTATGAATCCTTAACACCATAGTAGCAAAGGTTGGTGTGTTTGAATGATCAGGAACAGTAGGATCATCCCTGTAACCTTCATATTGCCCAAGAACTACTTCTTCATCCTTAATTGGCAGCACTGACTGAAGAACCTGTCCGAAAAAAGCCCGTGGCGACATGAGAGAGTAGAAAGAGGAGACCCAAATTCAACAGCACTCTTGAGGAACTTGAGAATTAAATATACATATACATTTTACAATATTTTATTTACATCATAAATGCGGGTTAAATATACAATAAGATTTCTTTCGGTTTGAGTTCCTACCTTTACTTTCTCATCTCGGATGTGCTCGGGTTTGAGGGAAATAGGTTTTTCCATAGCAACCAAACAAAGAACCTGAGAAGGCAGCCAAAAAAAAAATTAAGAACTTTTAGAAGTGCAAAAATAGTAGATAGTTAAGTCAAAGTTAAAATTTGTAGCCTACAAATATTAGGAACATTTAAAAACTTTGAAGTTCTCTAGGAACCAAAAATATTGAGTCAAGAACAACTTCTCACCTGTAATAGATGATTTTGAATGATATCGCGAATAATCCTGCAAAATAGAACTCGAGTTGGTGACTTGTTTAGATTAATAAGCACATGTTTGGGAGTGATTTTAGCAAATATGATACGTTTATAGTGATCTATTAAAATTGATTTTCATATAATCATTGTAATATTTGGTTCTACACTTTTAAAAGCGATTTTTCTACACAATCATAAGTGATCTTGAATTGAGGGTGTGTTTAGAAATGGCTTTAGAATAAGTATTTTAAGCCTAAAGGACTACTTTTTAATTTTGTAAACGTGTTTTACAATGCGAGAAAAAATGGATAAAAGTTTAAAATAGAGATATTCATATGATCAAAAGTAAGTCGAAGATCATACCCATATTCATCAAAATATCCACCACGCCCCTCGGTACCAAAATCCTCCCTGAACACGATCTACAAGGGAACAAAATGAAAGGGGGGAAGAAAAAACAAGCATTAGTACACAACTTTTAAAAAGTTCAACCAAGCTAGAACTTTCATATCAATTGTACTTCAACAGCCTTGAATTTATTACAAGAGTTTTGCAGATGTTCACATAAAGTAATGAACCATGAATTCTCACCTGTACATTATCAATGTTGTCACGGTTCCAAAGGGGCAAGAAAAAGCGGTTTGCGAAACGAAGTACCAACTGAGAATTCATATCATGCAAGAACATACATAAGACTGTCGTTTTAAAAGTCAGAGACAACAAATAATATCTTAGTTACATCAATATTACCAGATTTTGAACCAATTCCTTCCCCAGATAGTGATCGATACGGTAAATTTGTGGTTCGTCAAATAATTCTCCAATCTGGGAACTTAACTTCTCAGCAGATGCTAAGTCCTTCCCAAAAGGTTTCTCCACGACAATCCGGGTCCATCCACCAAGATCAGCTAAATGTGGATTAAACAGCCTTTGATAATCAATATCCAGATATAAACGAACGCCAACCACAAGAAAATAATCTGCACTTAAAGCTTACACTTATTCATGCAATAATGCTTGATCATCTTGCAGACAGACGGATATACCGAAGGAGGAAGTGCAAAATAGAACAGCCTGCGAGATGTTCCCTCCACACTATTTCTGGAAACCTCATGCTCTGAGATTTCCTTATCCAACTTCTGAAAGCCCTCCGCAGAATCATACGCACCACTAACATATTTGATCTGCAAAGTTTATTGCATTTATTTAACTGCGTAATTCTAGTGAGTATATTACGATACTAACGCAACAATGCATAAATCGAGTAAAACTAACCAACTTCAGAAACTTGGATACTTCTTCTAACTGCACGGCATCAGAAGTTTTTCCTTGGACAAGATACCTGCAATCATTATTCATATTGAGCAATCCCTAACAATGGAAACCGTCGACAGAGATTATATAAGAGGTATCAATGGAGCATAATACACTGAAGTATCAATGCAGAAATAGAATTCTGAATGACACTCGAAGTAAAATACATAGATGCCCAGTGCACAAATGATTGATTATGAAGCCAATACACGGCGGTTGATTTCATGAAAAAATCAATGATTCCAGTAAGTTGACTCAATCAAATAAAAAACGACATTAAGAGTAAAGATAGAGAAGGTTCCATATCTCACCCACGTATGCGGTTTCTTAGATCATCATCAGAAATTTTTGACCTCGCATAACCAAAAATGTGAACTTCATTTGATTGTAGGAATCCCTAAGAGTAACCATTGATTAAAAGAAAAATACTCAGCAGTTGAATTGAATAAATCAACAGAGAAATGATTGCAAAGAGAAGACTATCTAGTAGCTAAGAACAAAACATGTCCCTCAAATTCATTAAGGTTGCCAGATGCTCTCTCAAAAACCTTCAGAACAACCAAACAACCAAACACCTAAATTAAGCAATTCTACCCTTCAATATGAAAGGAAAATCCCAAATAAATCAATAAACCTGGGCAAAAAGGTGGAAGAGAGCTGGAAAAGTCTTCTTTTTAGCAAGATCTCCAGATGCTCCAAGGACAATGATGGAAAGACAGCCAGTTTCCTGCACATTCTCCTCTCCTGTAAAAGAGTCATTTCGGAGTGTAGATCTTTTCTCAATGTGCCACGATCCAGAATCCATCTCTTAAGCTACAGAACACATAGTTCAAAGAAACAGAGTTACAAAAATGAAATAATCACAAACTCAATTTTCACTACAAGATTCAACTAAAGGCAGCCTTGGCGGAATCTTTTACTTCACCAACAGCGCAATATCTAACAGCTTAATCCAAAACAGAAAGAACATATGAGAGGAAAAAAAGAATGTAAAAGAGAAACAAATCAATGTAAAACTATTCCGTTAAAGTCAACAAAAGAGAACAAAAGAGAGAGAGAGAGAGAGAGAGAGAGATTATAAGGAATCCACACTAGTTCGCGGATCTGATTCTCCGAGGGAACGAAAATCAAACCGAGCCAACAGCAAAACTATCGAACAAAATCAGTAATGATCAGAACATCAAGTTCTTTCAGCAAAATTATCGAACAAATTCAATTTCAAAAGATTGAACAAAAAAAAGAATCAAACCTCACAAAATTAAAACCTAAATCAATGATAATGGTGTTAAAGCAGCAGAAACGGCGGAAGAAAAACAGAGAGAACACAAACCTAAGGCTCTTCTGTCCGTCTCCTTTCTTGGAATTGGCGTCGAATGGAATGGAATGGAGATTTTAGAGATTCTGGGAGATTTAAAACCGCTGTGTCCCCCACCAAACACTTTCGTCGTCGGCAAATGGCATTCAGCCACTCCTAGCCGCCGTTCTAGACGCGGAAAGAAAATAATCATTTTGGTTTTGATTTTACAACAACCTACCCCCGCATTTTGGTATTATTATCTTTTTAGCCACCTCAGTTGTTTCTTAATTTCACATTATCCACTCCAAAATCATGAACACTGCTCTCCATAAATGATAGCTTGGTTCCTCCCTGATGAATACGACTCTTCAAAATGGTATAATGATTAAGAGTCTATAGTAGTGTTGGTTCATGAGTGATAGAACACGACTCTTCAAATTTGTATAAGGATGAACATATTCTTTAAAATTGTATAATATTGTCCATTTTGAGTATAAGCTCTAATGACTTTGCCTCCGGCTCAGAAGGTCTAATACCAATTGAGATACCCAAGAGGTCTAATACCAATTGAGATACCCAAGAGGTCTAATACCAATTGAGATAGTATTAGCAGACCTGAACTTTTAATTTTATTTTTAATACATTTCTAATTTATTTATTTATTTAAAGTTCATAAATTACTCGAAATTAAATAGATGTTAGGGTTCTATTAAAATAAATTCTAATTTTATACCTAATATATCTATTAATACGTATATTCGAATTATGTATACCTTAAGACATAAGTTAATCTAATTAGATCATGTCACATTTATGTGGTTGCATCTTGACCGTTCGATGACAAATTAATCTAATTAGGTTGCGCCATTTGTATATAATGACACAAATAAGTCAACTCGACATGTGTATCAAATGATATTTAATTGGTCCAACCAGATTGTGTCATGTGGCAATCAACTTGCAATCAAACCGATCCCTTTTCAATAAAGAAAGTGGACTCGATGTGACATCTGAATAAAGAAGTGGACTCGATGTGACATCTGAATAAAGAAGCGATACCTGAATGAACCTATACTATACTAACAAGGTGCATCTCCCTTTTCAATAACTTAATCATAGGAACTTTATATTTAAGTGTGTTTTACTTATACCAATTCTATCTCGAGTGGCTTTTTAGAAATTTTCCTCGAATGCATGTGAGTGAGGACAAAGTACGCTGAAAGGATCCGTGTTTGTCTATGGAGATAATCTCCACTCTTAAGAAATAGGTAACGTGACCATGTCGCAGGGGATGCAAGAGAATGTCGGGACCATTAGGGGACCATTAGGTGCTGAATCCGAATTTTGAATCATGATCCGAATCTTGGGTATGAGTCGTTACAAATGGTATTAGAGTAGCACCTCTCTTTTACAGTTTTCCAAAAATTAAACTCAATCCAAACCGTAAATAAAAATCTAACCGAGCTCAACTTTTATAATTTTGATTGAGTAGTCCGGATTAGTCGGGCTACAAAGTTATATTAACACCTTTTGTACGAACGTATTGACATGTTTAATCCATTCAATCGTTAAAGTAAATTAAATATTTTAAAATTTAATTTGAAGTATATTTTAAAATTAACATAAAAAACTATTGAGTCACGTCAACAAAAAGATTTATGTAATAAAAAAAATAAATATTTTAAAGTATTAATTTGGCTGCTTCCCAACAACTCTTAAATTATTTATTAAAAAAAAAAAGAGAGAAAATCTCGAAATTGCCAATC
This sequence comes from Cucurbita pepo subsp. pepo, assembly GCF_002806865.2. Taxonomy (NCBI): domain Eukaryota; kingdom Viridiplantae; phylum Streptophyta; class Magnoliopsida; order Cucurbitales; family Cucurbitaceae; genus Cucurbita; species Cucurbita pepo. The sequence continues at coordinate 8,094,508 of NC_036647.1, read as the reverse complement.
TGGAGATCACGAGATCAGAAAACGTATCCACGTGTCAGATATGGTGGATCAAATCCTACGTGGACCATCGATCGACTAACCTGGTACGAGAAAACGAATATACTGTGGTTTTGGGAGCAGCGAATCAAACTTTTTTCGCACGTGAGTCACGTGCAAAATGGGATTGCCCAAAAAAATATATATATATATATAATTGAAAAAAAACTAAATTTGTTTTTAATAAATTTATAAAATTTTAAATTAAAAAAAAAAAAATATATATATATATATATATATATAATTGAAAAAAAACTAAATTTGTTTTTAATAAATTTATAAAATTTTTAATTTTTTTTTTGATAGACCAAACAAAATACATGGCCATTCCCAATGTTATTACCTTAAGGGTAAGGTAATCGTAACAAAGTACACTGAACTAGTGACTGGAGTGAAGTCGTAACAAGATAGTCATATTGAACACGTGACTCGATCACGAGAGCTAAAATTTTTTTTTAATCTTTTGTTAATTAAAAAAACTAAGTACACTGATTAGCACGTCATTAAATGATATATTATTTTATTCTCTGTGGACCCATTTAATTTTAAAAGAATTTTTTTTAATACCATTAATATTATTATGCTCCAATAACAAAATTTGAATAAATACCATATATGTATTAGAAATACTGAGAATGTGAAAGTATTAGACAAATAAATAAATACCATATATGTATGAGATAATATGTTTTAGTTATTTATTTTTATTAAGTCAAAATATTAAAATAATTTCAATTAATTAAATTTTAATTTATTATGTAAGGTTGATTTTTCGTTAGGATAAAGATTTTCGAGTAAATGTTATTAATGTGTACATTGTCAAATACTCAAACGTTTAAGAAGTTAGAGCTTCTAGTCCTTCCGTTCATATGTGTTTGTACTAAAAATGGGAAAAATTACGTTTTCGGACCATGAGATTTGAGTATCGTAACATTTTTAACATATTTTCGTGGGTCGAATCACGACTTCTTACGTGACCCATCCATTGAAAGATACATGTTCTAGCCCAAGTTTGAAGCATGGAGGATAAAGGAAAGGCAACGTCGATATGATACCCGAGTAAAAGAGGGATACATGAATAAACTGATATCACAGCTGAATGAGAGCAATATTGAGAATAAGATGACTAAAAAAGTTACTACCTATACTAACAAGATCCACCTTCCTTTTCGGTGGGATTGTTAAGCGTGCTTTACTTGAAACAATTCATTTGGGATGATCTCTTAGGAATTTTCCTGGATACATGTGATTTAAGACAAAGAATACTGGAATTATTTGTGTAGGTCTGTGGGATAGTTCATTCTTAGGAAGCGAGAAGTAGGTAGCATGACTAAATCACAGAAAACGTCGGGGTCCACAAAGTTGGAGCTTATTTTAATGTTCGGGATTTTTACTAATGATTACGAAAGCTCCTTTGATATTTATAATGAACATAGGTTTTTCTATTAAAATAAAGTCGTCACTCCATGCATGACATACCTGATATATATGAAAATTACTTTAAAACATTTTTGGAGCAACTTTGAAGAAGAAAGCAAAAGTTGAAAGGGTTCGAAACGTCCTACCCAAAGTGTTGACTTTCTAGTAAGTTTAATACAAAAAATCTGGGAGCTTTGACTCAAAAATTCGAGCCGAGATAATTTTGGTGAAGAAATCGAGCCGAGATAAGCTCTAGAATGGTTGGATCAAGGGGAAGTCAAACTCAAAAAATTTGAAATTTTTCGCGTGAGGTGGCCTCTTTCCCCGAGTTATAACTTAGTATACACTACACCATATGACTAAAAAAATCGATCCTAGAGCTCCGTGGTATATAGGACTACATTTTTAGTGAAGAATCCTTGGAGAGACGGTCGTTGTATCGTCCTATAGAACACCAATTTCAAAGCCTAAAAACTAGTTGTGAACAAGCCACACCATCATCTGAAGGTAGACGATGATGACATGGTCAATTCACGGGAACCGATCAAGTAAACCCAAGTTTGGAAAGCCCATGAAAAAAATGCACGAACACATTGGAACAAGTAACCATTTGAAGTTCGACATGACCATGAAGTACTATCATGTCTTTTAATTCACTTCTGCCCTAAACTTTCTGTAACTTTCCTAAATTGAATCTTCGAATAAAGAAATACATAACAGAGTCAGTGAACAAGTGTTTGGTTTACCAATAGATCCAATCATTGAGGCAAATGACGATATGAACTTAATCGTGAGTCTACGAAGAACTCTGAAAAGAAATACGGTGATATGGATGACCATTAACAAACTTACTAAGTTCACACGCTTCTTGTTAGGGAAGGATACCTACACTATAGACCATTCGTCACAACTATATATGAAAGATGTTGTTAGATTGCATGGAGTGTCAACATCAATAGCGTCATATCAAGACTCACATTTTACGTCCAATTTATAGTGTAGTATGCAAAAAGTATTGGACACTCGGTTATATTTTAACACTAATTTTCACCCACGAATAGATGAATCGATTGAACGTCTGAATTATTACGTGCTTGCATGTTGGATTTCACAAGAAATTGAGATTTCAAGTGCATCTCGTGGAATTCACCTATAGTAATAGTTTTCAAGCAATTGACACCACATTGATCGAGGCTTTGTATAAAAAATGATGCAAGTCGTTAGTATGTTGGGACAAAGTGGGTGAATGTAACGCCCCTAATTTTCTTAACCTAATTAGTGACGTCACTCATGCATACATAATTCATTAAGGAGGAGCTCATCATAAATAACCTTGGAAAACACAACAAAGTCTTTCATAAAGGTCCAAAAGTTCAAAACAAACGTATCTCTGAAAATAAAACCTTTCGTAACTGAATTCAAAACAAATCTACTGTCAACCGTACATTGGCGTCTTGCCTTTACCTGAAATATGTAGGTAACACGTGGCTTGAGTATTTTAGAAAATACTCAGTAAGTCACCCCACCGTTGGGGTTAAAAATGCAAACACATGCAACATATGAGCGGGACCTAACTTTTCATAAACTTTACATGGCTTTGGGCGCTTTTCTATTCCGGGTAGGGTTGGATGTGTGGTACTCTCCTTCACACACGGTCTATGTACGCGTACATGGACCCACCAGGTGGGCTCATATACATACCCCCTGGGCCTAGCTTGGTCGGGCACAACGTGTTACACGTCGTCGAACACCACAGAATAGAAAAAGGCCCGCGTGATATCATGACAAACATAAATATCGTAATTTAGTCTTTCGTAACATAAAGGGGAATTATCCCGATGCAAGTGCATACATAAATGCATAAGGTCCCTTAACTTATCTAACATGGCATTACATAAACATTGCTAACATGACATATACGTTTCTTACATTACATGACATCTCACATGACTTACATTACATGACATATTACATAACATGAAAATACATTTTAGTTGCATAATCATCTCATGACATGACTCGATAATACTACGTATCCATGGCATCGATCATCATTTTTCATGACATATAATACTAGCAGATCAACCATCTTTTCATAGCATAAACAATCAACAGTCAACATCATCCATAACTTTTTATAGCGTAAACAATCAACCGTCAGCATAATTCATAGCTTTTCATAGCGTAAACAGTCACATAATTCATACATCATATAGTCATCCCAATAAATATGGTGCATGCAGGGGCCACAGGGCACGCACCATTATGCAAGACTTAGTAAGTTAACTCCAATAGTAAGGTCACTTAGCTCGTTGGCCTTAGCCGAAGTCACTCACAACAAGCTAATTCCAATGGTTAGTTACATCCTATCATAACCACATAAAATTTTAGGAACCATTCATAACATACCCCGAGCTAAATTTCATGCTATTTATCAAAATAAACTCCCCAACACAATCTGTCTTTGACGAATAGGAACCATACTGACCTTGGAATCGATATATTATAGTGATACCGAGCCGATAAGTCGAGCCTCTGAGCTGACGAATTAAGCCGCCAAGCCGAGCCGCGGGAATTGACGAAGCCTAGCTGCTGAACATGCCAAGCCGAGCCGAGCTGCCACGGGATACGCGTGCGAAGACGAATGCACGTGTTTGTTGGGTTCGTATTGGGCCAAAATGAGCGCGACCCGCGTTTATCTGTGGGCTAGGCTAGAGACCGAAGTAGCCCGATCCGAATCCTTCGTCTTCCTTACCCGGAAGACCTCGATAACCCTAATCGAAGATGCGCCGCCGCCGCTGACGACACAATCTACTCCGCTTCCGACGACGGTCACGTGGCACCCTCCTCCTTCGGTTCCGATAGTCTACTGGCACCCTCCTCCTTCGGTTCCGATAGTCTACTGGCACCCTCCTCCTTCGGTTCCGATAGTCTACTTTCTTCGACGTAGCAATCCCGACGTCGATGCTTACTTCCACTCAATTCTTACTCTGAAACACCAACGCTAATCGATTTCGAGAACTCACCGAAAATTAGTGAACCAACCCACACGCTTTCCCTCTTTAACACTCTCGATTTTCCCGTTCTTTCAGACACCCTCGGACACAGAAACGAGTTTGGAGAGCAAAAGTTGTTCTTCAAAGAATGAGAATGATTGAATATAGAAATATAAAGGGTCTCCTAACATTTCCATTAAGGTAATAACTTTATTGTCAGAAATCAAGCAGCTTTCCCGGCGAGAATAAATACATAACAAAATATCTTTTCATTTATAGAAATAAAAATAAAATCTTAACAAATTAAGGAAAGGTAAACAAGTTTGAGACTACGTAGGATTTGTGAAAAGAAAGAGAACCCGTCGAAACTTCAATGTTTATTTAGAAAACCAGATAGCTATAGAACCTAGGTCCAAACGTCCTAGAGCCCAAACAAAAACCTGTGGTAACTTACTAGGTCAAAGATGCATCAAGTAATTACTGGATTGCTCGTAAAGGAGCTGTGTGGTCACAGAGAAAGGTTGTCCTGAAGCGTTAGTTTTACGTTTAAGGGTTGTGGTTCTTTACAATTTTATATCTCGTTCTCTACACCTCCCCCTCCCCTATAATAAACTTCGAAACAACACTTAGATTTGTAGTTATTTTTTATTTGTCTTTTCAATGCCATGTCATGGTCTGCTTTGGAACTTTCCTTTTCGGGGTTCCCTTCGGAGCTTTCCTCTCCAACTAATGTGTGATCTATTTGGAGTTTTCCCTTCCGGCTTAACGTATCTATTAGGGAAAGATTTCCACACCCTTATAAAGACTACTTCGTCCCCCGTTCCTTTCTCCAACTGATGTGAGATCTCACAATCTACCCCATTTGGGACACAACGTCCTTATTGGCACACCGCCTCATGTCCACCCCCCTTCAGACCCCAACCTCCTCGCTAGCACATCGCCTAGTGTGATACCATTGGTAACGCCCCAAGCCCACCGCTAGCAGATATTGTTTTTTTTGGGCTTTCTTTTTCGGACTTTCCCCTCAAAAATTTTAAAATCCATCTACTAGGGATATGTCTCCACATCTTTATTTGTGATTTAAAATAATTAAATTTTGGGTTAATTAATAAAAAGACGTCTAAATTTTAGGTTAATAAAATTTAAGAGGGTTAAATTGAAAATTTGTTTTAGGAATATTTTGATTAGGAAATTGATTAGGGTATAAAGTAGATGACATGAAGAAAAGGGTAACTGTTTAGGGAAAAATGAAAGAAAAATTGGCAGAATTTGAGGTGTTTGGTTAGCATGAATGTGTTAGGCAAAAAGAGAGCCTTTTGTTGGTTGATATGCCTATAAAGAAGCAACCACACTCTTTTCATAATCTTACCTAAATTCCATCTCCTTTCTCCCCCCTCACACTCTTTCCCTCTCTTTTAACAAAATCAAACCCATTTCCCATCCAAACCTCCCCTTTCTTTCCCCCACCCACGCCCATTTCCTCTCCTCTCCTCTCCTCTCCTCTCCTCTCCTCTCCTCTCCTCTCCTCTCGACTCATTCATTCCTCTCCTCCTTCCCACGTCTCCTTATGGAAACTTTCACTCTCAGACTCTTCTCCCCCGCACCGCCCCGACCGTCTTTCTGCGCGTCGAGGACTACCCGTGTAGTTGCATGCAGTGGAGCCCTGAAACCCTCCGGCTCGACCGAGAGGGCGTCCGTGGTTGTACGAGCGGAGCACCGCGGTGCAGTGATGGAGGCAGCGGAGAGCGTTGTTTTGGGTCAACCCAAGGGTAAAAGTGATGAGATTGGTGTGAAGGGTTTGGGTCCACCTTATGGGGGATTGGTTGATGATATGCATGAGGATGGAGGGATTGGAATTGTGAAATTCCTTAGAGGGAAAGTGTTTTTCATTACTGGTTCCACTGGATTTCTAGCCAAAGGTAATTTTTTTTTTTTTTTTTTTTTTTTTTTCAATTAAATTATTAAAAATTGAATAAATAATAATGAATTATCTGAAATATTTCAGTTCTTATAGAGAAGATGTTGAGGACAACTCCCGATGTGGGAAAAATTTATGTTCTGATTAAGGCCAAAGATGAAGAAGCTGCAGCAGAGAGGCTAAAAAAAGATGTATGTTTTTATTTTTTTATTTTACTTTTAATTTGAATAATATAATTTGTCAAAAAAAATTTAAATAAAAAAAGCATTTTTAGATTATCAAAAATATTTTTTAGAAAACTTCTTAATAAATAAATAAATAAATAAAAACACTATTTTTAAATTAACTAACATTTTTAAAGTATTTTTTTATTTTTTTAATTTTTTAAATCCTTCTTTTGGAGTAAACTATTTGGAATAATTTGTAAAAAAAAAAAAAATGTTTTTTTTAAACAAAATAAAACAAATTAATAATTTAAAAGGATTTTTAGATTATCAAAAATATTTTTTTAGAAAACTCCTTAATAAATAAATAAATAAGCTCTCTTTTAAATTATTCTAATTTTTTTTTTTCTTTTGTCAAAAAAAAAAAAAAAACCTTGAAAAAATAATAATTAAAATAAATAAAAAAATAAATAAACATTTTTGATTGTGTGAAGAGAAATTATATGAAAGGCATTTAAAATGAAAATTTGATTTAGAGGAAATTATTGGATTAATAATTGTAATTAATTAAAATTTAAATTTTGATCAGATTATAAATGCAGAGCTTTTCAAGTGCCTAAGACAAATTCACGGCAAATACTACAAGTCGTTCATGATGAGTAAGTTGATTCCCGTTGTGGGGAATGTCTGTGAACCAGACGTGGGACTACATGTCGACTTTTCTCATTTAATTTCCCATGAAGTTGATGTTATTATCAACTCTGCTGCCAACACCACTTTTGATGAAAGGTCCATCTTTTTTAATAATTATAAATATATCCTTTTTTTTATTTTATAAATTACTTTTTTATTTAATTTTAATATCTTTTATTTTCTTTTTCTTTATTGGTTATATTTTTATTTTCAATAATATAAAATTANTGCCATCGATATTAACACCAAGGGACCGTCCAACCTCATGGGATTTGCTAAGAAATGCTCTAAGCTTAAGCTCTTCTTGCAAGTTTCAACCGGTAATTAACTAACTTTCAACCGTTTCAATAAATACTCTTGGATGGTAAAAAGTTTCGTTAATAACTTTCAACTTTGAATTAAAAAATACGTTTACTGTCTGTATCACGTTTAAAAAATACCTATGAAATTCTAAAGTAGTATTAACATATTTAATCTTCATTTTAAAAAAGTTTTAAAAGATTTTTACCATAGAAACAATCTGTCTACACTTTGTAGATCATCTCCAAACTGTTTAATTTCTTTTTTTAAACGTTTAAAATTATTTTTTTTTGAAGTCTTTTTAAAAATTTAATGGTATTTTTTAAATAATTTTTAAAATTAAAGTGTATTTTTAAAATATTTTCTAAAATTAAAGGGTATTTTAAAATATTTTTAAAATTTAAAAGGGTATTTTTGAAATATTTTTTTAAAATTAAGCCGTATTTTTTTTTAAATATTTTGTATTGTTAAAAAGTATTTTTGAAATATTTTTTTTAAATTAAAACGATATTTTTTGGGTTTCCAACTAAAATTAACCGAAATTATTTTTTTTTTAATTTTAATTTAATTTTTTTTTTAAGTCAAAAAAGTATTTTTAAAATTAAACAATATTTTTCAAAAGTAAAATAGGTAGGGTTTCAACTAAAATTATGGGTAAAATATCAATTTTACTAAGCTATTCAGTAATTTCTTTTAGGTATCGCCTTATTTTAGCAGATCGGTAGATCAGTGTTTTTTTATGGATTGCCATTTTAAGTGTCGTGTTTATTTTTTTATTTTTTTATTTTTCGAGACTTTAAACTTCCAAAAATGAAAAATATTAATTTTTGCTTATCCACCCAATTATATAATTAATTATATAATATTTAGTAAAAAAAAATATTTGAAAAAATAAGATATTAAGAGTAATTTTGGGAAGTGTAAAATGTAGCCTATGTGAATGGACAAAGGCAAGGCAAAATAATGGAAAGGCCATTTTGTAAGGGAGACAGTGAGGCTTTGGATGTTGAGACTGAAATCAAGTTGGCCCATGATACCCAACGGGCCTTTCAAGGTAATGTTACGGCCCAAACCATGAAAGACTTGGGCCTTCAAAGGTAAAAGCCCAATCCCATTTCTCATCAATTATTACCTCTATATAAATAAATAAATAAATAAATATTTTCTCCATGCCAATCAGAGCCAAGCGATTCGGATGGCAAGACACGTACGTATTTACAAAGGCAATGGGCGAAATGGTAATCGACCAACTTAGAGGGGACGTGCCTGTTGCGATTATCAGACCCAGCATCATCGAGAGCACTTTCAAAGACCCGTTCCCGGGATGGATCGAGGGAAATCGGTAATTTCTATACCGTTTTTATTTTTCTTAATTATAGGGTTATAAAGCATATATTATTATATATGTTATGGTTATGAATTAATTAATGGCAGGATGATGGATCCTATAGTTTTGTACTATGGAAAAGGGCAACTCACTGGGTTCTTGGTGGATCCTAATGGAGTCATTGATGTTGTAAGTTTTTATTTTATTTTATTTTCTCTCTATTTTATTTTTTTAATATAAAATAATAATATTGAGGTGAAATGTCCAATATACCCCTAATAATTATATTAATTTTTATATATTTTTTTTGGATAAATCAATTTATCAAACATAGAACTGAATGAAAGTTTAGTAAAAAATACAGGGATAAAAAGGTAATTTTACAATTTTATAATACAAAATAAGTTTTTATTATTTTTTTTGGGTAAATTATTTTATTTCTGAAAAACTAAAAATGTTGAGTTCGAAAATTTAGAGACTCGAATGAAAGTTTAATCAAAATACAGGGGTAAAAACGTAATTTCTTATTTTTACAATATAAAATAAATTTTTATTAGAAAACATTTTTTATAAATTAATTTATTTCAAATTCGAAAGACTAAAGAGTTTAGTCAAAATGGAAGGACAAAAAGGTAATTTTTCATTTTTATAATGTAAAAAAAAAAAAGGTAAATTAATTTATTTTAAATTTGAAAGACTTAAATGAAAGTTTAGGAAAATACAGGGGTAAAAAGGTAATTGTTCACTTTTACAATATAAAATAAATTTCTATATAAAAATTTATTTTATTTTTTTTGGTAAATTAATTTATTTCAAATTTGAAAAAGTAAAAATGTTTATTCAAAATATAGGGACAAAGGGTAACTTTTCATTTTTGCAATATAAAATAAAGTTTTAAAAAAATAGGTAAATTAATTTATTTTAAATTTGAAAGACTGAAATGAAAGTTTAGGAAAATACAGGGGTAAAAAGGTAATTTTACATGTTTGTAATATAAAAATAAATATTTTTATTAAAAAAATGAAAAGGGAAATAAATTAGGGTTTTATTTGGGGGAAATAGGTGCCGGCAGATGTGGTGGTGAACGCGACGTTAGCGGCAATGGCGAGGCACGGAGGAGCTCCACGGCCAAGCATGAACATCTACCACGTCGCCTCCTCGGTTGCGAACCCCTTAGTGTTCAACCGCCTCGCCGCGCTCATCCACCAGCACTACAGCTCTTCGCCGTGCCTCGACGCCGACGGAACCCCGATCCGCGTCCCCTCCATGAAGCTCTTCAACTCCGTCGACGAATTCTCCGACCACCTCTGGAGGGACGCCGCACGGCGATGCGGGTTGACGGCCGACCGGAAGAAGTCTAAGAAGCTTGAAGCTATGTGCAGAAAAACGGTGGAGCAACTCAAATACTTGGCTCATATTTATCACCCTTATGCCTTCTTCAATGGAAGGTATGTTCTTCAAACCCCAAATTAATCCCTAATTTTATCTTTAAAAAATACCTCAAAAATTTTAAATACATTTTTACATTTTAGAAAAAAATTTAAAAAAATTTACAATTTTTTTTAAATTAATCCCTAAATTAATAAAAATGTCATAAAATCCCGAAAAATACCTCCTAATTTTTATTTTTTTAAATTAAAAAAAAATTAATATTTTTGCCATTTCAAATGTATAGTTAAATTTTAAAAAAATTTAATGATAAAGTTAAAAAATTATTTTTTAAAAAAAATAGCATCAACTCATTTAACTGTTATAAAAAATAAAAAATAAAAAAGTTAAAAATTACTGTAGAATCTACGCTTCATAGATCATTAAACTAATGGTAAAAAAAATCATTTTTTTTTTTTAAATTTTGAGTAATTTTTTTTTAATATTATGTTTACATATAAACGAAAAATAACGTTTTTATTGATATTTTTTAAATTTAAAAAGGATGAGTATATAATTTTGAAATTTGGGGCATATTTACATTTTTTTTTTAATTTAAGGATATTAATGAAATAAATTATTAATTTTTCATTCAAAATTAGAAGTAATTTTTTTTATATTTTAATTTAAGGGTTTTTCCGGATATTATTATTAATTTAGGGATGGTTAATTATTCAGTAAAATTAATTATAAATATTAAAAAATAGAGTTAAATAATTAAAATAAATTTGAACAGGTTTGACAACAGCAATGCTCAAGGGTTGATGGAATTTATGAGCGAAGAAGAGAAGAGGGAGTTTTGGTTTGACGTGGCGAGCATTGATTGGACGGATTACATTACAAATGTCCATATTCCTGGTCTAAGGACGCATGTCATGAAGGGCAAAAGAGGAATTAATTAATTAATTAACTAATTAATTAATAATGTGTACCTAAATATTCCCCCAAATTGGCCCACAAAAATCAATAATTTGTAATAATAATAATGCCTATTTGGTTTTTTTATTTTTTTTTATTTTTATTTTTATATATATTAACTTCCAAGAATTTGGGGTCATAACAAGGTTGACCCTTTCTCTTTCTTGTAATTAATAAATGTTTTTATAAAGTTGAATTATACCGTCATGATTAATTATTCATTTTTTTAAATTCGAACTGGAATAAGATTTGGATTACCTTGTTAATCGAATACCTCAAGGCAAGAACATTGTTTGAGATTCGAATCACTCCACAAGTAAGATTGATCATGTCGAGCTTGAATGATTCTACATGCAACCTAAACTATATCGAATTGCAAAGAAACTTAGTTGTGAGCTAAAGAAAGCGCAAATGCTCATTTTACTGTATTTTCCAAGTTCACTTACAAATACAACGTACATGTCTTTATATAGCCTCAAAATAAAACTATTAAACACATTCTAAGAGTTGTAACATTCATATCTAATGACCATAATTAACATTTTGTAATTGTAACATAATGTCAATAAAAAGTCCTAAAATACATTAATGAAATACAATAAATCTAAATGGTAAACCACCCAAAATTTATAACATGAAACTTCATTCTTCGTCAATGTGGCATGAATTGAAATATCTTTTGATAATTTGTAGAATGTTTATTTAAGTTTTAACGTTATAATTTGACAAATTTATGGTAAAAATTGAAGGATAAAAATGGACAAATGAATAGAAGAGGGCGTTGAAACCCTGGATCTGGATCGAGAGGGCGTCGGTGGTTGTACGAGCCGAGCACAGCGGTGCGATGACGGAGGCTCGATAGAGCTTCGTGGTAAAAATTAAAGGATAAAAATGGAGAAAAGAATGTTATTATTATTATTATTAATAGAGTAAAAAAGATTATTATTCTAATTTTGCTCTGCACAAAGGGCAGGAATTAGTGAGTTGAAGCCAGTTGAGGATACAGGATTTATGGAAGACGTGACCGCAGGGGAGTCGCCTCACCTCCGTTTCACCACGGAGCTCATCGCAACAAACGCTGCAATCTCCCGCCTCCTCCGCCCGAAACCCATCAAATTCCTCCCTCATCACCCTCTCCAACACCCACGCCGCCGCCGGTTCTTGTTTCCGAGGGATTTCCAGGTCCAGGTCCACCCAGATCGTCTGGACTAAATCGAGATAGACGATAATGTGGAAGTTCCGATCGTGGTCGCCGGCGGCCAATTCCAGGGCGAATGTGGCGATGTCATCGAAAATGGCGTCGGAGGTGGCGGTGGAGATGTTGAAGGGAGAGAGAAATTGAAGGAGTAAGAAGTGGGAAAGGAACGGCGGGTGTTGAAGGTCTCGGAGAAACAGAGGTAAGAGAGTATCGGAGATTGGGGTTTCGGGGGTTTGTTGGAGGAGTTGGTTGGAGGATCGAGAGACGAATTGGTTGGAATAGGCTAATCGGAGCTCGGCGTATTGCATGGGTTGGGCGTCGGTGGCTACGCCGGTGGTGTTGAGGGGGTGGGTGTGGATGCAATATTGGAGAGACAGAGTGTTGGGGTTAGCCATGGCGGATGGCGGTGTGGAACAGAGGGTTCTGCTTTCGGATTCATTTTATAAGAGAAGAACATTGGTTTAGTTTTGGAAAATTTTGGGAATTGACCGTTGGGTTACCCATTTCGAAAAATTTTCCACTTCCAAACTGCTTCCATGGCGTTTATGGAAAATTTTTCTACTTCCAATCCTCCCCTCTCTCTCTCTCGATTGGGTTCGAAATTGTTTGTGCGAAATCTAAGCTTGTCTGGCCATACATGTTGTTCGTGCGTGTGTATGTTCAATCGTGTGCGACACAACAACCTTGCATCTCATTATCATCTTAGTTCTTAATAACACGATCATGCATCTTGATGCCCTCCTCTGTCTTAAGATGCAGCTGGTTGGAACATGTCTATTGGGAACTAACTAATTTTAGATAATTAGTTTTTATTTTTATTTTTATTAAGTTAAATTAATAAAATATTTTAACTAAATTAAATTTTATTTTTTTAGTTTATTCAACGTAAACTAATGTTTTCAAGTATAACCTAAAAAAATTTTAAAAAATCTTAAAAACCCATCTTTGTAAATCTATGTAATAAATAAATAAATAAATAAATAATTAATTAATTAAAACGAAGAGCTTCTCTGTCGAGCTGGAGCATTTGCAAATTCCGGATTCTGAAATGAAGAGCTTCTTCTTTTCCACCCTAATTCTTCCATCGCCATTCCTGAGCCCTAATCCTTTTCTGCACCTTCAATGCCGACGAATTGCGAAGGTTCGCCTCAAATGGGTCAAGAATCGGAGTCTCGATCACATCATCGACACGGAGACCGATTTGAAGGCCGCTTCCCTCCTCAAGGACGCCATTAACCGCTCTTCTACTGGCTTCATCACTGCTAAATCCATCGCCGATTGGCCAAAGCTTCTCGGCCTCACCATCCCTGTTCTTCGATTCATCCGGAGGTATCCAACTCTCTTTCACGAATTTCCTCATTCTCGTTACGCTAATTTGCCTTGCTTTCGTTTGACGGATACCGCGCTGCTTTTAGATCAGCAAGAGAGTAGTATTCACCAAATTCATGAGAGCGACACTGTCGAAAGACTTTGTAGAGTTCTTATGATGATGAAAACTAGGGCTATTCCTCTTCAGTCGTTGCGTCCTTTAGAATGGGATCTAGGTCTCCCGTGTGGTTTTGAGAGGTCATTGATTCCCAAGTATCCCGATCATTTTCGATTAGTGAAGGCCTCGAATGGGGATTGGTGTCTGCGGCTTATGGAATGGCGCGAGGAATTTGCAGTTTCAGCCTTGCAAAGGAGCAATGAGAGCTCTCAACTGGGAGATGCGTATAGGCAATTCAAAAGGGGGCGTACCACATTGGCTTTTCCCATGAGTTTTCCGAGGGGATATGGGGCACAAAAGAAGGTAAAAGCTTGGATGGAAGAGTTTCAGAAGTTACCTTACATTTCTCCATATGAGAGTTGCAGGCAAATTGACCCCAACAGTGATCTCATGGAGAAACGAGTTGTTGGGGTTCTACATGAGCTTTTGAGCCTCACTCTTCACAAGAAAACTAAAAGAAACTACTTGAGAAGCTTGAGAGAGGAATTGAATCTTCCCCATAAGTTCACTCGAATCTTCACCCGTTATCCCGGAATCTTCTATCTGTCTTTGAAGTGTAAGACCACGACTGTTTCTCTTAGGGAAGGCTATCAACGAGGAAAGCTAGTGAACCCACATCCCTTGACACGTCTAAGAGAAAAGTTTTATCATGTCATGAAGACTGGTCTGTTTTACCGGGGGAAAGGTGCTGCATTGATAGAAAAGGAGGGCATTCTGCTTAATAATACAGCCGAGGAGATGGTGGAGAATGGTTTGGATGTTGAATCAGATGAGACGGGTGATGATGAATGCTTAGAGGACGAGAACTCGCAGGCAGAGGAATCTGATTCAGATTAATGGAGTCTGATAACTGGATCCTCCCTTTGCTAGTTGCCAAAAAAGAGGGACAAAAATCAAGCCTCCTATGCATATATATGCGAAATGTGAGTTTACCCTTTTCCTAGTTATTCCTTCATTAGTTTCATTCATCACTTGTCTTGGAGGAACTTAAAGGATTGGGAAATTAGGGAGCAATTGATTTGATTGCAATTTAGACGGATTGAGTGATATCTTTTGTTTTGCTTGCAGTTTTATTGGCTGATAACTCCATTCGAGGGATCAACATTGTCCCATGCAAAGCAATGCTTTATAGTTTATGCGATAAAGACATAAGCTATAGAGGAAAGAAATGGTTTGTGGTGACAGAGATATGGAAAGATGGTACTATCCACTTTCCCGACCCAGGAAAAGAAATGCTGAATCTTTGCTATGTAAGAAACAGCTTCTTTTCCGTACTTCATGACGTTCGAACTCAAAACTTGATCCAGCAACAAGTTAAAGAGGACATGGCTGGTAAAGAAATTATATATTTGCTCCTTTGTATAGATCGGAGTCGGTTTAATTTCATAATTTATGGGCTTCCTTTTTGAAGGCTGAAAAGAGTTGTCCTGGCACTTCTCTTCTAAAAGGTTAGACAATGAGATTCATTTTGTTGGCGTTTCTCTGTTTGAAATCACATCTGGAATTTTGTTAGCTTGTAGACTATGAACAGTGTAGAGACATGCATATAGTGTACTCATTGATAGACCAATTCATATATTTGGACAACAAACTTCGTACTATAAAATCAAAGGGAATATGTAGTCTAGATGTTGTGGTCGGGTAGATAATCATCGTTAAGTCTATGATTACAGAAGAATTTTTTGTGGTTGGAGCATCCATCAAGAACGGGTATGATGGATAGGATACGTTTCGAAAATGAACCCATTGAGGCTCTCTTGTCTTAAAATTCCTACTTATTGTAAAACCAAGTGATCTGAGACCCTAGAAGGGAGGCATTTGGTAGATCCATATCAAATTCTCATACGACACGAAGAGTCGAGTGCTATGGACAAATGGACAATGAATGAAGATGTGATGAATGGGCACTTTGTGGGCAGTTTATAGAAGAGAGATTAGTAATAACAGGGTCTCTTTTAGAGGGGAGGCTATAGAACTCCAAATGAAAGCATTTCATTAGTTTTTCCTTATAGAAATAACAGCACTTCATCATAAGATGTATTTGCTACTTTGCATTGTTGGATTGAATGGATGTATGATTGATTTTCGCATGTTATGTTAAAGTATCTTGAAAAAAAAAAAAAAATTCAAGTTCTCGTGTTTTCTGATATAGAGGAAAATTATCGATGCATCTAATATCGATGAATCTCAACCATGATTCATTAGTAAACTTTGTGGAAGTAAGAACTTGGTGAAATCGTTATTGCCAAATTTTATGGTTTAAATCGGAATTGAGACCCGAAACTTTTACTGTAGACAATTTCATTTAAGCTCTTGGTTTCCATGTAGCACTTCCAATTATATTTCTCGGTTGTTCGCCCGTATAAAATGATCACCACATTTCCTCATATTAGTTATTAGAAGTTAAATGTTTGTAGGTTATTGTAACATCGGAATCGAAAGAGAAATCTGGGAGGGGAAATTGCAGAAAAGAAAAAGATTAGGAGGAGGAAGAAGAAAATAGGTTCAGAATTATTCTCATGTTTGGGATTACTTCGGATTCGAAGCTGTGCACTCAGCCCAACAGACGCGGCCCAAGCACTGAGAAGTCCAGTACTTACATCCCCGACTCAGACGCATCCCATTTGCGGGGTCCACTAATATACAGTTAAATTTATTTTTATAAAAATAAAGAAACATTGATAGAATAATAAAATTTTATATTAAATAGTTAAAAGATAACATAAAATATTAATTACAAATGGTATTCGTTATATGGAGTGTTCATAAGTCAAAACATTATATTAATCAGAAGGCAGCTATTATCATATTATCATATTAAGTCGAGCGAACTTCCACCAATACTAAATCAAAGACAAAAAGCTAAAATCAGAATGAGTATAGAGATGATAGGCGCGCATATCCATGAGCCCGGTAGTCTTCCTTAAAACCGCTACCGATTTCTTGAACAGAAAGCAATATGCTTGCAAAGACCATTTCGAGTTAAGACATGTTAATAAAATCCATTCCGTGAAACAAAGTCTTTGTTCATTCTATGAATAAATAGAGACTACTAGTGTAAAATGAGCAAGGAGTTCGTTTATCAAGGTACGTAATCACGTCCCCAAATCCGTTGCATCAAAGGGCCTCGAAAGATGATAGTATTAGACATCAAATCAAAGCTTATCAAACACAACCCTAAATCCTTAACTCAAAGTTGAGCTTGTAAATATAGATATGTACATCATGTATAGATGAGAGAGCTAGGAAATGGGCTGGCATTGTACTTTTAAATTGGCAAGTTGGATGGAGCATGCATCATAAGGGGAAATTAATACTAAAATGTGTTCTCCATTTCTCCTTTTCTCTACGGGAAAATCAATACTAAAAAGCCAAAAAGGGAAGAACAAAAAGTAGTTGCATGATATCTATATATTGTGTACCTTGATTGATCAATCAAGAACAACAAGCTTCTGGTACTCACTGCCGGAGACAGCCAGCTCCATGATGGCATCCGGCTGAATGACGCCGTCGCCATTCAAAAACAAGTTCATCAAGTTCTTTGAGAATCCACTGACCAAAGCCATCCCCTTCTCATTTGCCGGCACCGGCGTAGCCCTTGAATCTCTTAAGTTCCAAAACACGATCTGTGGAACAGATGATCCATACCCTTTTTCACTAAACTTCCTTACTATAACTTGGTAATCTGTTTCCCACGAGTTGGCTGATGCTTGATCGAACTCCATGTCGCTGAACACGAACACTCTCTTTATCATCTGTTCTTCCTTCAACTTTGCATCCACAGCCACTTTCAGAATTTGATCAAATACCTTCTGAAAATTGGTATTGTACCCCCAATCCATACTCATAATGAATTGGGTCTTCGATTTCAGACTGTCCCCTTCGATCAAATGAAGTTGAGGGTCCGCAGAGAATGTAATCACTTTCCCTTTCCATGGATCTTCACTCAATTCAGATACCAAAAGACCCAAAGCAACACAAACTTCCATGGGAGTCCCGCCCATACTTCCAGACACATCACAAACAGATATGCAGTTTCTCAAGTTCCCTTTCTCCAACAAATCATCCACCATTCTCTTCCATTGAAGCTCTGCCACTTCTCCGCCATCTCCCTCGCCGTCTTCGTTCAAAGAAGCTATGATCTGGTGAGGAAGCAGTGCACCAGCAGCAATCTTGGTCTTACCGGCCTTCACGTCTTCTAAGTATTGAGCAAACCGTTCCCCATCATGTTCGACGAACTTTTTCTTGTAGTTCTTCATTGCAACAGAGGCTACCCTGTTGTAAGGGATCGCATTCCACTGATTAGCTCCCATGAAAATCTCCGGCAGCTCCAACACCTTCCGGAGCGGCACCAAAACTTGCTTCCTCAATCTGTCGCGAACTCTGTACGCATAATGCGCTTCTTCGATCCCTTCGTATTCCGGATCCGATTGACGGGGGAAAAGCTTCCTCGCTATGCTCTCGCAGAGTAATGTCGAGCGATCGAAGGATGAATCGACGGAAGGGCACCATTTCGCAGCGAGACTGATTTTATATAGGTCTCCGGAATTCAGAAATTGAAGATCAGATTTCAAGCAATCGGCAAAGAAGTCAGAGATTCGATCGTACAAGCGTTGGAAATTTGGATCGGATTGATAACGTTCCAAAGCCTTCTTCGCCATCGAAACCTTCTTTATCTTCCTCTCTGTGCTCGCCTTCTCTTTCAATATCATCGATCTCTCCATAGCCTTCGCAATTTTTGCCTCTACGTCCGGTGAAGATTGAATTTCTTTCTTCCTCGTCTTCAGCTTCTCTTCCTTGAATTCTCCGTGGCTGGGAGATCGCGACCCTCTTTCAGACGACAACGATCTCCTTCTCTTCATATTTCTGCCTTTCCTCCTCCCAATCCACTCAGCCTTCTGATTCTTCCTCACATCGGAACCCTCAAGAAGCCGGTAGAGTAACTCCGGCAGATCCTTGAAATAACCAAAATCAGCAAGAGAAGGAATGTTACCGGCTAGGGTTTTGGGATGAAATTTGTGAAGCCAAAGCGCAGCCGTGTAGTATCCCTCTTTATCGGACTTTCCGGTACCACGAACACCTCGCAAATTACAGATCAGCTTCAGCGTCATCAACGGATTGTGATTCCAAGCCACACTCAATCTCTCAGTCAAAGATTCGGACGGCGTATCAGGGACCACATGGAAGAAGAAATCAAGGCAAGGATTTCCGGAGGAGAGAAACGTCAGCGACATATTCTCCGTGAAGCCCATCGGCGGCAGTTCATCATTGTTTGTATCGACCTTGTTGAAGTTGGCAACAAGAGCATCGACGAAGGGATCACCGGTGGGGGTTGGTTGAGCATCGACGAAGGGGGTGGGGGTTGGTTGCGTTGGTTGGAATGCGGTGTAGAGCTCAGGAGGACCGAGAAGGTTTGGAGGAGCCATGGAAATCGGAACGGAAAAACGAGTCGGATCGACTGTGGAAAGACGTTTAGGATTAAGGTTTTGGATTTCGAGATGAATTCCGATGAAGATGAATTCAGATGAAATTAGGGTTTCAATTTGCACTTAATTTATAGGGAATATTGATGCGTGGGGTTAAAGAAAGAATCACATTTATTTTTTATATTATTAATTAAAAGAGAAGTCAACTTTCATTTTTTTTCAATAAATATATATTATAAAAATTAGTTTTATGTTACGAGAATTAAATACGACAATTCTATGTATGGTATAAAAAATAATCCAAATCAGTGTATTTAATTTTATTTTTATTTAGATTAGCTGTAAATTAAAAAACTTAATATTATTTCGGCCTGCTCTCACCATTAACCTAACTTGATTAGTTAAAATATTTAAAATTTTTAAAAGAAAAATAAATTTAAAAACTTGATCTAATATTTGATTTAGATTAGATTCAAATAAATAAAAACTTTATAATTTGGGTTCGTCAAATTAATTTAAAATTATTATTAATTTTAAAATATTATTAAAATATATTTTATATGGTGATTAAGATTTTATATTTGATATATTTTATTTTATTTATTCGGTTAAGATTTTATAAGATTTGGTTGGTTGAATATTTTTTTTATAATTTAGTGGATAGTTTATGTTCTATTTAATGAAAATCGAACTTCCAATCTCATTTATGTTTTTTTTTTCAATTTTAACATATCCATCCTTCTGTTATCAAAGTATTTTTTAGATATTTTATAATCAGATAACATCTCTTGATTTAAGATTTTGTTTATGATGCATAAGAAAAAAAATATAGAAGAATTAAATAACTATGTTTAGTCCTAAATAAGAAATATTACGAGAATTTCATATAAGTAAAGTATTTAAGTTTTTAAATTTATTAGATAATAAAGGTTAATAATTTCTTCATATAAATGATTTTAATAAAAATATATAAACTTTTAATGAATGGTAGGATAAATTATCTTGAGATATATTTATAAATTTTATACCAATATAATAATTTATGAACAAAATAATAATATGTCTTAAATTTAAATTTTGTTTTTATTCGTTAATAAATATTTTATAAATATACATTAAATTCTAGATTTTTGACTTGGTTTAACTATCATTATTAATAATTATTTTTAAATAAATGATTTTAATAAAAATTATACTAAAATTAAATTGTGAAGTTATCAAATTAAATAATAAATTCTAATAGTGTTTTGTGGAGTAAATTATAATATGATAATAGTAATAAATAAATAAATAAATAGAAAAATAATAAATAAAAAAAAGAAACATGAGAAAGGTAAAATTAAAAAAGAAAAGAAACAAATAAAATGAAAAAAATAGAATTAAAAAAAAAAAAAAATCTATTATCTTGAAAATTTTCATAGGCATCAAAATAACCTGAAAATAATTTTATATTATTTGAAAATAATTTCAAAATTTATATTAAAATTTAATTTAAAGATAATAAGTAAATAAATTTTTTTTACAAATTAAAAATTTACTTTATAAAAAAATGGAATAAATAACGTGGCAATAATATTACTTATTTTAGTGGAACAATACCTCTAAAAACACACAATAATATTGGTTATTTTAATATTTATTTCTAAAAATACACCATAATATTGGTTATTTTTAGTAATTATTTTATTATTTTAGTTTAAACACTTTAAAACTATTTTAAAACACACAATAATATTGTACCATTTATATCTCTAAAAAAGAAATACTATCAATATAGCCCCATCTTTTCTTTAATTTTATTGTCAATATAGTACCTCTGAAAATACAGATTGCTCCATCTTTTCATCTTACAGTCAATATAACTGAAAATACAGATTGTTCCATCTTTTCTTTAATCTTACGATAAATATAGCTCTGAAAACACAGATTGCCCCATCATTTCTTTAATCTTAGGAGAAATACGAGTCAGAGGCTAATTCATTAGGTAAAAAAAAGAACCCCATCAAACCATCTTTTTTAAAAAAGAACCCCCACATTCAAACCGTCAACTTATGGGTCAATCAAGGGTCCTGTTTCACTCTCGGTCCTCTTTCATTCTCACTTTTTTTTTAATCAAGGGTCCACTGAGTCCTGTTTCACTCTCACTCTTTTTTTAATCAAGAGTCCTGTTTCACTCTCACTATCAATGGTCCTCTCACTTTTTTTTTTAATAAGGGTCCATTGGGTCCTGTTTCAATCTCACTATTTTTTTTTAGGAAGGTCCTATTTCACTCTCACTATTTTTTTAATCAAGTGTCCTGTTTCACTCAGTCTTTAATCGTTGGGTCCTGTTACTTTTTTTTTAATAAGGGTCCATTGGGTCCTGTTTCAATCTCACTATTTTTTTTAGGAAGGTCCTATTTCACTCTCACTATTTTTTTAATCAAGTGTCCTGTTTCACTCAGTCTTTAATCGTTGGGTCCTGTTTCACTCGGTCTTTAATCACTGGGTCCTGTTTCACTCTCACTTTTTTTTTAATCAAGGGTCCTGCGTCCTGTTTCACTCTCACTTTTTTTTTTTAATCAAGGGTCCTGTTTCACTGGGTCACTATTTTTTTTTAATCAAGGGTCCTGTTTCACTAGGTCTAGGGTCCTGTTTCACTCTCACTCTTTTTTTTAATCAAGGTCCTATTTCACTAGCTCCAGGGTCCTGTTTTAGTCTCACTTAATCAAGGGATCCTGTTTCACTCTCACGGTTCTGTTTCACTCTCACTTAATCAAGGGTTCACTTTTTTTTTTTTTTAATCATTCACTGGGTCCAGGGTCCTGTTTCACTCTCACTATTTTTTTTAATAAAGAGTCCGGTTTCACTGGTCCTGTTTTACTCTCAAGAGTCCAGTTTCACTCCCACTTTTCTTTAATCAAGGGTCCTGTTTCACTGGTCCTGTTTTACTCTCACTCTTTTTTAATCAAGGGTCCTGTTTTACTTTCTTTTTTTTTTTTTAATCAAGGGTCCGGTTTCACTCTCTTTTTTTTTTTTTGACCTCGTTTCATTGGTCCTGTTTCACTGGGTCATGTTTCACTTTCACTTTTCACTTTTTTTTGTCATGTTTCACTCTCATTTTTTTTAATCAAGGTTAAAAGGTCCTGTTTCATTGGTCATGTTTCACTGGGTCATGTTTCACTTTCACTCTTTTTTTGTCATGTTTCACTCTTTTTTTTTTCACTTTTTTTTTGTCATGTTTCACTGGGTCATGTTTCACTTTCACTCTTTTTTTTTTTTTATGTTTCACTCTTTTTNTTTGTCATGTTTCACTCTTTTTTTTGTCATGTTTCACTCTTTTTTTTTTTTAATCAAGGTCCTGTTTCACTAGGTCCTGTTGTTTCATTGGTCTTGTTTCACTCTCACTTTTTTTTAATCAAAGGTCTGTTTCACTGGTCCTGTTTCATTCTCATTTTTTTTTAATCAAGGTCCTGTTTCACTAGGTCATGTTTCATTCTCACTTTTTAGGTGGTCGTTGGTCCTGTTTCACTAGGTCCTGTTTCATTCTCACTTTTTAGGTGGTCCTGTTTCACCGGGTCCTGTTTCATTCTCACTTTTTTTTTTAATCAAGGGTACTCTCACTTTTTTTTTTTTTAACTTTTTTTTAATCAAAGGTCCTGTTTCATTCTCACTTTTTTTTTTAATGTTTCATTCTCACTTTTTTTTTAATAAGGGTACTCTCACTTTTTTTTTTTTAATCAAGGATCAAGGGTCCTGTTTCACTCTCACTGTTTCACTAGGTCCCGAAGGGTACTCTCACTTTTTTTTTTTTAATCAAGGGTACTCTCACTTTTTTTTTTAATCAAGGGTCCTTTCACTTTCTGTTTCACTGGTTCTTGTTTCACTCTCACTTTTTTTTTCCATTTTTTTTCCATTACGAAGAACTTATGTCAATCAAGGGTCTCACTTTTTTTTTTCATTCGGAAGAACTTATGTCAATCAAGGGTCCACTTTTTTTTTCCATTATGAAGAACTTATGTCAATCAAGGGTCTCACTTTTTTTTTTTCCATTCTGAAGAACTTATGTCAATCAAGGGTCTCACTTTTTTTTTTTCCATTCTGAAGAACTTATGTCAATCAAGGGTCCTGTTCCACTTCAGTCTATCTCTCCTTCGGGTCCTGTTTCACTCTTACTTCATCAAGGGTCCTGTTAGTCTCTCTCCTTCTCTCCTTCGGGTCCTGTTTCACTCTTACTTCATCAAGGGTCCTGTTAGTCTCTCTCCTTCGATCCATAGGGTCATGTTTCACTCACTTTTTTCCATTGAAGAACTTATGTGGGTCATGTTTCACTCACTTTTTTCCATTGAAGAACTTATGTCAATCAAGGGTCCTATTCCACTTTAGTCGCTCTCCTTCGATCTATAGGGTCCTGTTTCACTCACTTTTTTTCATTGAAGAACTTATGTCAATCAAGGGTCCTATTCCACTTTAGTCTCTCTCCTTCGATCCATAGGGTTCTGTTCCACTTTCACTTCAGTCTATCTGACCTTCGATCCATCGATCCATCTTTCTTTATCTAGCAAGCTTAGAACCAAATATTAGACCAGACTAACACAAACCTTTCTCGTTTTGGTTAAGGAAAAGGAAAAAAATTTAAACTCGAATAATTAAGTTGAGTCTAAAAAGTATCTCAACCTAACCGAAACCAACCCACGAACACCTCAGCTTTCTTTTTAATTTTTACCTAAAATCATTTTTCAAAACAAACATAAATAGTTCAGGAGCACTTTAGCCTTTTTGATCTGTAAGCCACTTTAGTTTAAAACAAGGTGTGAACAAAAATTTCTCCAAAAAGCATCAATGTGGCACTAAAATTTTCAGAACATAACAAAACTCGTTCTTCACAAGCAGCAACTTCGGAAAACACAAGATGGCCTAACCTGGCAATCACTTCAAACTCCCCACCATATTATGAGCATCATAGTTTCTATAGACCTGAAATCAATTTCTACAACCAGAATAAGGAAAAACACGACCATCCAATTTGATTCCCATCAACAAATCAGATATGAACAGTGAAAGACGAAAAGTTGAGGCATTCTAAAAGCATGATATTATTTCTTATGAACAGAAAACGAATCGTTGAACAATATGCAGAGTTAGGCGAAGAAAAATGGAAATGGAATATGGGATTTGTATCACAATACGAAAGTATAATCTACAAGCACACTGAAAACCAGATCTTGTTGCTCGTGGCGAAATATGAAACACTTATCTAACCATGTTCATACAAACAACATATCATACGTACCACCGACCGAAAGAAATGCCCTCACCAAGATTCCATGGCCTAAGCAACCAGTCAAACATTTTGCTTGGACAGGAAATAGATATTTTCCAGAATAAAAAGCTTTACAGAGCGCTCTCAGTAGTTGATCTTCTTTTCAAAACTGATTTTATTTAACAGTATTTGGAGATGTGTGATCACGTTGTCTCATGAAGCCTATATATAGTGATCTCCTGCTGTTTGAAATAGCGCCTGTCCTCTTCATCAACAAGAACAAGATTTAAATAATACTTCACACTGAACTTGTTGTTGATGTTACGATGCGTAGGAGTCAGCTCGTAAGGGCTAAGAAACAGTCTAACTGGAATAGATTCACCTACAGAAGCAAGTACAAGCTATTTTAAGCTTACAGGTTCAATGGCAACTAAAAAGAAGACTAGTAAACAGAACTTTCAGTCCACACCATCTTCATCACATTTCCCCGTATTTTTTTTTAATGAAAAAAACCAAACTTCGGATTCTGAAAGAATACAAGGGAATTACAATAAACCAACCCCAAAAGGAGTCCAATCAAGCAAAATAAGACATACATTTCCACAAACTATGTTCGCAACAAGGTTTAATATCTTGTGTTTTTTAAGGTTGTTTTGTGTAGTCTTTTAGTTTGGGATTACACCTGGTTAGGCTTGCTTTAGGTGTTTAGCATCGTGTTACTTCCCATATATCAATGAAAAGTTTGTTTCTGGAAACAAAAGCAAACAACAAAGGTTTGGTACACAAATATGCTACTTGCACTGCATCAGGTAATAAAAAAGAGAAGTATTTGGAGCGCACCTCTAACTGGAGCTCCATCCATGAGCTCATACTTGGCCAGTGTCTCTGTCTCGACATGAGTGTTAGCTCCAGATCCTGTTGATTCTCGACGCCTGATCTCCAGATCCATATTCTTTATCTTAATTCTCACCAGCAGGAAATAAATCTTGCCAATGATAACATCTTTGAGATGGTACCTGTATGTACCAATTTTCTTCACTTACTAAGAAACTATTTTTTACCCTTCCATCTCTAGAAAAGGGAAAATGATCAACGCTTCTAGTTTCAAAATAATTATAAAAAAAAGTTAAAGGTAAGTGATGAAACAACCAACATAGCCTGCTTCTGAAAATGGCAATTAAGTTTGATTTTGTAGGTAACAAAAGATAAAACTCATCAAAGAAAGCTATGAAGTTGAGGAGGTAGAATTCCTAACAGCATAGTTCAAACCCCAGCCAGAAAATCTATACCACTTACTTGCTTTTGTTATACTCAAACTCGATGTGCAGGCAATCTTCAATTCCGACTTCCATCTACAAAGAGCATAAATAATCAAAACGATCTACAAAGAAGTTGCTTTGTTTAGTAGGTATATATAGGCATTCGTGCCACAATGCCATTCAACCCAGTGGGTAAAAGAAGTGTATTTCAATGAGTCAACAGCCATAAACTAAATGCTTGCATCGTAAAGACAAGTGAATGGCAGTGGTTGTATGGTTCAAGGAATGGGGTATTTGTCTGTACTGACCTTGATACCGTTATTGATTGATGGAAGTGGAGAATAATTGCGAACCTGAAGGAAATCAATTATTACAAGCTTAGATGTAACAGTATCCACATAGACTAGATAGATTTGCTACGGATAGGTTGGTAGCAATTAACACGTTAATAAAGAGCTATGATAAACAAGAGTTCAGACTTATTATACCACCAACCTCCATAATTTATGTAAAATGGAACTTCAAATGCTAGCGGTATAAGTACAAGAGATGACAGCATAAGCTAGAGAAGAGGGCAAAGCATGCTAAAAAGAATAAAGAAAAAACAAACCCTAGAGGGAGGGGGTGCGGGGGGTGGTGTAACAAAGGAAATGAACTAAACAGCCAAGAACCTAACAAGCATAAGTTCAATCACAAGAAATCACATGAGAAATAATCTAAAATCTGGTAGCAGTAGAAATCCATAAAATGAAGAAAAGTGAAAGGAACTCCAATATCTCGCTGCCTTCATACTCCGTCCATCAGCTACTACTTCTTATCAAATACCCCAAATACATACCAAAACACAAGCGAGATACAAATGTTTCCCTAATTAAAGATTCAGAAAACAGTAGCAAATGAAGGGCTCTTTCTAGTTAATGACTCGTAATACAGAGAAGACATTCATGAGGGTGGGGGACCTCATTTGATGGGAAGGATTTTTCAATGGAAAGGAAATGAGGAGGGTGGAGGATCTCATTTGGTTAGGGGGGAGGTGTTTCGAAACCAGTGGAAGCTGAAGGATGAGGCGTAGGGAACCTGAGATTACGGATTGTGGTGTTTCAGAGAACCACATGCTCTTTGGTATAAGACCATAGTAAGTATGAACTACACCCTTTTGAGTGGGTGCCAAGTGGTAGGTTGAAGGGCTTGAGCAAGTAGGCTTTTGGGAAGAGTCTGATACCTATTTTTGGAAGGATTGTTGGGCAAGAAGCCCCTACGTGTGTTGTTCCCGCAACTTTATCACTTGTCTGATATGAGGTTGTACTCAATGGCCCCTATTTTGTCTTCCCCGGAGATGTCTTTTTCACTCTCTACGGGCACTCAACATCTTCTACCCTAGAGGTGGTGGGCCACTATAAGGTATCCCTTACTATTTACTGCAACAATAAGATCAATTAGTACAAGAACATAGAAACAGAGGAATAATCCCTTGCTAATCGATTCCACACCCAAAAACATTCTCTCTGCCCCTACTACTACTCTTGTTCCTCCTGTATAAGCACAGGTTACCAACCATCAGTGGTGAGTGAAATCCCACTTTTACCTTTCCTTGCATTAGTCATAACAATAGAGGCCTTACAACCTTCTTTCAATTATTTCAGATCAGAGGATCAATTTAGGGAGAGAGAGTTCTCTTGTCGTTCGTATCAAGTGAGCCATAGTAGGATAAAATCCCTAAGAAAATGAAGTTTTTGCCCAGAAAATCTTTCATGGAAAAGCAAACACTCAAGACCATATCCAGCAGCACCCCTCCCTTGAGTTGCATCCGCAATGATGTGTTTGTTGTAAACGTCATGAGGAGAATCTAGATTATATTTTGTGGAGTTGCCAATTTGCTCATTTTCTTTGGAGTTGTTGCTTCAGTATGTTTGAGGTTGCTTGGGTTTGAAACAAGGATTGTTGTTCTATGATTGAGGAGATCCAAATGAACTCTCCCTTCTGAAAAAAGAGAACAGTGTTGTGGCAAGGCTTTCTCCTTCGCTATTTTGTGAGATGTGGCCAGAGAGAAATAGTAGAATCTTTAGAGGATTTGAACGACTTTGGAGGAGGTATGGGAAGTAGTGAGGTTTAACGCCACTACATTTATGAACATCCCGAACTTTCTGTAATTATCAGCTGGGACATATTCTTTTTAATTTGAGTCCTTTCTTGTAAGTAGCAAAGGACTCCTCTTGTGGGCTTTGTTTTGTATTTTCTTGTACATTCTTTCATTTTCCTCAATGAAAGCTTGGTTTCATATTAAATAATAATAATAATGATAATGAAGTGAAGAAAATCCCGTACATATACTAAATAAGGAAAATAAAACAATTTGTCTGACATTCTGAAATGTTTTTTGTGATATCACAAGCAATTCTTTTATGTTGTGTTGAGAAATGTGTTCGTAAATGGTCTTTATAGGCAATATGCATTCCATATACAAAGACGAACAGGTTCTTGAGATAGTTGACGGAAGCACCATCACAATGTTTCAAAGAGGACTTCTGCCGGAACTTTATAAAGACTTGAGACTAAACTAAACGGGCAGAAATCTCCTAATTTCAACAGTTTGGAATTTAGGAATGAGGCACACAAACATTTCATCTCATGGATGTAAGAGCTAATGATTCCATTTTCAAAATAATAACAATAATAAATAAAATGAAACGTTTTTTTTCTTGAAACTCAAAATGATCTTATGATTTTTTGAGAACTCGAAGAACACATCAAGACCACGAGACTTCATGTCAATTATTGTTAAAGAGAACAACATGCCTCATGCAATGCACATATGGAACTACTAGACTACAATGTTCATGTAAGATCAACATGTCCATCCACTGCCATTATTCAAAACAGGATGCTAGAGGAAAAAGAGGTAAGTGTTACCACAAAGTCCTGATATTCCACTATGCTACCAGCATAACCACGAGTGATGGTAACTTTGAGAACATACCTAGGAAGGGAAATTCAGAAAACGCCAGACCAAAAAAACTCAGTTAACATAATTGAAATATCAAAAGTAGAAAATGTTCTAATATCATGATGTACATATTAAAAATGTCCAAGATATATGAATAACAATCAAACTAATAATTGAGCATCAATAACAAGAGATTCATTACCGGCATTAAGCTGTAAACATTTAAAAGTGTCGCCAGCAGAAAAGATGATAGCCTCATTATTAAAGAAAGATCTTAATTGCAAAAGACTATTTACCTCAGCCTCACATTCACCCCATTATATGTCTCATAAGGCATTTCAACCGTAGAAAATTCGAATGGGTATGTTTTCCTTTCGTATATTTCTCCTGGAACATCCAGTTCACGAACTGCAAAAATTAATCAAAGTTAAATGCTGAAGAAAATGTCCCACATGTACGATAACAATGATGCAAAAAAAAACATCATAATGGATGTGTTAACGATAATGAAATGTTAATCAGCCTCCCCTTGCATTCGCATGGTATTTTTTTTTCCTTCAAAATGAGTGAAATTCAAATAGTGACAAGAATGAAACACATATAATACTTACCAAGAGAAGTAAAGTCATAAAAGTTGCCTCTATCAAAATACATCTCTGCAAAAAAGAGCATAGAAAACTAAATATCAATTCCCTAAAGTAAGAGAGAGAAAGTATCAATCAATCAACGTTTTGATGCCCAGAAAGCAGGGTTGTTGCACCATTAGCATAAGATAGCCTCATGGAAAAGAAATAAGGACAAGAAAGCAAAAAATACACAAGGAAACATAGCAATATCCTCAATAATATACATAAGGCCAATAAGAATAACTTCAAAGCAAGAAGATAAAAGGGAATGACTTGGTGCTAAAGAGAGAAACTTGCCGATGTTATAAATGTATATATGGACAAATAAAAGAAAACTATCATGATGTGAAAGTAGCAGAAGTGCACACCGATTTGACCAAGAAGCTCAATTTTAACACCATTGTGATCAACTTTCTTTCCTTGTAGAGGATCTATAGTTATCTGAAAGCACAATATGAAAAATGAAAATTAAAATCTAGCAGTCTCCAATAGAAAACACAAAGTTCATAAGGATTGATAAAGAAAATGTTAATTTCAAAAAAATAATATACCTTCCCAGTAATATTCTCTTGACTTTGGAAAAGGGGAACCAAAACTGTTTGACCATTTTCCTTCTTCAATGGAACCTTAGAAAAAAACATGATAAGAAAACAACGAAATAAAATAACAATGTTCTTCGAAATATTAAGTCTTAAGTAAAAAACGTTGCAAGACTCAATAGCTTACATAGACGGTAAGCTTACATAGGTACTACCTGTCATTACTTTAAAAACTCGTCTGCATGAGAATTGGAACAAACATTTTCTCTCATTCATCCAATATCTAACTACAGTAAATGGGATACCTGCTTGCGTGTTTTTCCATCAGAAAATGTGATTGATATGTTGCAAGATGGCTTAAAAGCTCCAAGCAGGTAATTCTGAAATATCAAAAATAAAATTTTTTAAAAATATGACACCAACTCATCACAATACCCATGCAAGACATATTTCAAATAAATAAAATACATAACAGGAAACTCTCAATCTCTTTTGAAATTATGACACTTTTGATATATGCCAACTGGAGTACTTTTCTGCAACTCCTTTTAGCAGTTGAAATCAACGCCTTTTTTTATACTTCTCATATGCAAACAACAGAATAATTTCATCCTCAGAAAATAATAAAGAAATTGGCATGTGTAATCACCATAAGTACTTAAATAGATATTACCATAATGGTCAGCAGTGAAATTGAGCTCCCAAACCTGGTGCAACCAGCCTGCATACATCATGTACAACATCGTACTTTCATAATAATGTCAAAAGCTAAGTATGTATTACAATCATCCCTAATGGAAACCAGAATTTGCAAACTAAAAAAAGAAAAGGGCTCCCATTCAAGAACTTATTTAGCAATGACACAAAGATCAGTATATATATTTGAACCAAATCTCATGTTCAAAGAAATAAAGTATAATAGAGAATATTTGGGAGCATTTTGGAAAACAGCCTTTTAGCTTTTAGGAAAACAATTTAGTGAAGACATATATAGACTTTTTTTTTAAAAAAAGTTATGAAGTATCAAACTTTAATGGAGAAAAAATTGAAAGAATACAGCGGCATCAAAAAACCCACAAAAAGGAGCAAAACTAAAAAAGGGGCTCCAATAAACCCCACAAAATGTATAGATTACTATGTTCGTTAACCTATTATCTCTTCTTTCCTCATAATTTGTTTCCATGGGTAATTGTTTTTCTTTAAATAATGATTTCAAGTGCACAATTATCTTTACTTTTACGGACCAATAAAAAATTAATCATAAATTAGTTCTAAAAACAAAAACAGAAGCTGAAAATAACCCTTTAGATTTACCATAATTTGAGAATATTCCACAACTTTTTTATCTTGAAAACCTGTAATAAAATGTTTTGAGTAGAAAAAGGCATACTAGAGTAGTACTTTCAAACACCCCGCAACACTTAAGATTGATACATTGTGGCAAACTTAACAGGTTAATTCAACCAAGTGAGAGTGGGTTGAACCATTTGGAGTCACCTACCGAAGGATATTAACACCCCAAGAACTCCTACACGTTGTAATCCTGAAGCCTGGAAGGATTCTAGAATCATTGATTAAATGAAATGTACAGACGGGAGGGAACCATCCAAGCCACGAGAGTTGTTACAAAAGAAAAGTTCCCTTGGCCAAAAAAGTACTGAAGCTATACTAAAAAAAGGATGTACATATTCACACTAATACACGGCAAACGAAAAGCATCAAAGTTATAAAAGTGTCAAAGGATTTGCCGGTGTCTTTGAAAGTGTGGTTGTTCCTCTCTGGCCATAGTTTTCAAGGGAAAGCTCTACTAATGTATGTCCAAAGCATTCCTTTTTCTTTGTTGAGAGGATTACCCACTAACATATAAGAATGGAGATTATTTATTCTGATAGGCAAGGCACTACTCTAAATGAAGGTACTCAAGATGAAGGACCAATAATTTTCCGCAAAAGGAATGAGGACCAATATTGTTGTGCAAAAGAAAAAATCAGAAAAAGATGACTTTGCAATTCATTCTACTTGTAGCACACCGTGAACCAGTTTGACAAAATAACAAGTAAAGGGATCTGCATCACACTATCATTTGCGCTCATATCCCCATGACTCAGCCTTCAAATAAAGAATTTTATCTTCTTATGAAGTGGTAATCCTCAAATCTTGAAAGATCGGCCAGCAGTTTCCAAGTTTAACCCCATGAATATTGAGTTTAAGAGTCCAATGGTTCACATGCATAGATATAATTATACCCATGTCAAATATCATTCGTATTTGAATAATACAGATAATTTGCTTGCCCCATCCTCTGCACAACTTAAGAAAGGAAGTGTCGCATATGATATTTCTCTCTTGCCCTCCTTGTCAATAGAATCGTTGAGCTTTAGCTCAAATGGAGTCCTCGAATTGTAAAATAGACTAGGAGTAGTTTCCAATGGAGTAGACAAAATAGCTCCAATGTGTCAGAAGGTATTGAAGAAAATGTATGAAAAAGAATTTATAGGTAAAAAAATTCTTAAACAATTTGGACTTAGAAAACAAGGGGAGGAAAGAAAAATCATCAAGCCAAAGGAGAATTAATTCAAGTACAAATCAGTGGAAAAGATCGTCCCTAGAAGAAACAATTTCCTTTATTCAAGCAGAAGAGAGAAGAAGTCTTATGCTTGATAAACAACCAAGCATGGATGTCTCGGCCTTCATTGTCGAGAAAAGAAAGAAACAATGGAAGAGACAACCAATGAAGGATTAACAAAGAAATTTATAGTGTACTCACGGCAAAAAATCGAGACACAAAAAAAGAGTTGTTGGAAGTTGAACAAAAAACCTCCTAGCCATGAATGGGAAAATAATGGAGGCTCAGGGAAACAAAGGAAAAATGTTAGTCCAAGGCATAAGTAAACATCACAGAGGATCCCAAACCAAACTAGAAACCACCAATCATGGAGACCAAGGGATTCAATAATGAAGAGATTGAAGCTGCTCTTGAATTCTCTCAACAAGACATCAAATTCTAGTGCTTGACGATCTCAGGTAAGTCTTCGTTCACTTTTTGTATAAATCTTTCATAAATAAATGTGGTTAATTCTTGGATTATAGATTCTGATGTAGTTGATCACATGACACTTCACTCACAATGTTTTAAAACATATAATCTACGCCTGAGTAATTGAAATTTATAGTGCCAAATGGAACTAGTGTCACTGTTGCAGGAATAGGCGATGTTTTCATCTCTCAAACTCTTACACTAAAATAAGTCCTGCATGTCCCAAAATTATCTAACAGACTTATTTCCATACTAGAACCTTCCCAGATTGTCACTGTACTGTTATTTTCTCNAAACTCTTACACTAAAATAAGTCCTGCATGTCCCAAAATTATCTAACAGACTTATTTCTATACTAGAACCTTCCCAGATTGTCACTGTACTGTTATTTTCTCCTCATCATTTAGTGTTTTTTGGATTCAAGTCTCGATTGGACTTGCTAAGAAATTGAATGGCTTGAACTACTTGCACCTGAGATAATAACTTGCCTCGCATTCGTGTCATTTTTTAGTTCATCCAATAAAGATGCAAGTTANGAATGGCTTGAACTACTTGCACCTGAGATAATAACTTGCCTCACATTCGTGTCATTTTTTAGTTCATCCAATAAAGATGCAAGTTAGTTACATCACCTTCACATTCACATGGCCATCCATCATTTAGAATTTTGAATATTATTTTTCCAAATTTGTTTCAAAGAATCAATATTTCTAATTTTCATTGTGATGCGTGTGAATGCACTAAACATATACATGTATCTCTCCTATCAGTAAAAATAAAAACTCTATTCCTTTTCATTTGATTCATAGTGATATAAGGGACCCTCAACTGTACCAAATATTTCTAGTGATCGTTGGTTTCTCACATTAATTGGCAATGGCACTCGGATCACATGGTTATTTCTCCTCAAACAAAAACATGATGTCAATACTATTATCCCCATCTTCCACTCAATCCTTCAAACACAATTTGGAGTCAAAATCAAAACATTTAGAAGTGATAATACCAGAGATCACTTCAATCAAACATTATCTTCATACTTCCGGTCTCAAAGCACTATTCATGACTCTTCTTGCGTTATTATGCCATAGCAAAATGGAGTGGCAGAAAGGAAAAATGGGCACCTTCTATACACCACTTGAGCCTTGCATATTCATGGAAACATGCCAAAACTTATTAGGGAGAGGCGGTTCATATTGCAACCCATATGATTAATTGTCTCTCATCTCGTATCCTAGATAATCTAAGCCCAATGGAAGTCAACAAATTTCCTCCTCACTTTCAAACATCAAATGGACTCACGCCTTGCAGTGGGTGCACAACCTTTGTTCATGTTCACAACACTCGAAGAGGAAACTAGATCCTAGAGTAATCAAGTATCTTTTTAGGGTATTCTTCAACCAAAAAGGGGTACAAATGTTACAATCCAACATCGTAACAAGGCAGCCAAGGCTGACTAAACTATTAAAGCCATGAAAAAATTGGTCAATTTCCATGAAAGAAGCCAAGGCTAACCAAACTATTAAAGCCAAAGCTGTAAGCTTCTTCAAAGATCTTGGTAACATTAAAAGATTGTCAATATGCTTGTAGAGAAGGGAGAAAAAACACAAGGTACAAAAATCTCAACGAAAAAGCATAAATTTGCTTGATTGGAGGCCATTTTTCCTTTGTAGAGGGCTTCAGCAAACAAAAGGATGGATAAAGTAGGAAGAAGCAAAGTAATTTGAAGTATTTCACCTAAAAATATATATATATATATATATATATATATATATATATAATAGATTAAAAAAATGTGTTCTTTTAGTTAAAAAATTGTGAGAGTGAGATTCACTAATGTGTCTCATTTATTTAATTATTTAATTATGCTATAATTAATAAAAATAAATATCGTTATTTTTTAAAAAAATTTGAAATAAAATATAATAAAACTTGAATAAATATAATATATTTTATGAAGATCGAACTATTAACGTTCCAAATAAAAATAAATGTCTCTATTTAGATATGCTCGTTTCTTAAATTATTTTATGTAATTCTAAAAAATACTTTCATTTGGATATAATAAATTTTAACGGAATAAAATTGATTAAAGAAGTTAGTACCAAGAGTCCTAGAGTAAAAAGCATGCGCTTTGAGTCGTCTAGATGCCCTAGGAACCTAGTAGACCTCCACGATACCCATGAATGACTAAGGTAGCTCTTCAAACCGTTAGTAGTGTGAATAGTGTCATCATAGTCTCTACCGTCCTATTCACTCTGGTATTTCAATGGCGTTATCAATGACCTAGGCCAAATCTAATAATGCCTTTGCTAAGGGAGTGGTACCGTTGAGCTAGGCCTAGGCTAATTAGGTTAGTGCATCGAGAAGACTAGGTGTCATTATCATGTGTGAAAATGATCGGTGGTCTCTTGAACAGAGTTACTGTGTTGTAAGCCCGTTCTGAGAGGGGGCGAGGGACCACACAAATAGATGTAGTAGCTGACCAGTATATGGGGGTTGTTTCCCCTAGACTTAGAATGACTCAATGGTCATATAGAAGGGTCTGCCAATTAACTTTCCATAGATGATGTTCTGACCAATAAATGTCATATTGTCTTACTAGATTTTATCCTAGGATTTCGATTATTCACTACCTAGGCAAAGTAAGCTACATGAGTCGAGGTATAGAAAGGTTGAGTAACCTACATAGACTCCTAAGGTAAGAATCAACCAAAGAACTGCTCAGAGCTTTAAGTTCTCCCTCAACGCTTAGATAGCTATAGAGATCAGTCTCAAACTTTCGAGAGCCAATAGAAAAACTCATGGCAATCGAGGAGAATCCACAAGTAAATTACTTAACGAATATATTATACTCCCCTCATTCTTCATTTTCTTTAGACAACTGTTGATCACTGGTCGAGGTGAGTGAATACTCAAGAGTTACACGATCACATAGAGAGTCGTTCTAGGACATCAATCCTGTTTGTGTATTTTGGATCTTATACATTTTGTTTGACTCTGTATCCTTAAGTTATTCCCCCATTTATAAATAAACTTGAACAAGCTTTTAATCGTGCGTTGTTTGTCACAAAATTTTACCGTACTTTATTTTATTTGCTTTCACCTATATCTTTTTAGTCATAGTCCGAGATAACNGTAACATTAAAAGATTGTCAATATGCTTGTAGAGAAGGGAGAAAAAACACAAGGTACAAAAATCTCAACGAAAAAGCATAAATTTGCTTGATTGGAGGCCATTTTTCCTTTGTAGAGGGCTTCAGCAAACAAAAGGATGGATAAAGTAGGAAGAAGCAAAGTAATTTGAAGTATTTCACCTAAAAGTTGATGAAATAAAATTAGATGATGAGGCATGTATACCGAAGCTGACATGTATCGATACAGTTATATCTATGATGGCAGTTCAAGGGATTTTAGTTGCTTAGAGAAGGGTCTCCAAACAATTCAACCCACCATCGCTCACCAATTAGATCCATTCAGGGCATCTGTCACTATGCTCAACCAAGAGGGTCTTCATTATAGATCAATATGCCCTTCATCTACAGGGAACAACATGATATACGGGTTTCTAGACTAAAACAAAGTGGAGCATTCATAAATCCTGTAATACGGAAGCATGGATGGGGCTGGCCCGTTTGGTTCAATTTATGCGAAATCCATCCAAACGTTGGATGTTCTATTCATCATATGTGCAACCGAACCAAATTTGCTTTTCTAAACTAAACTTGTGTTGAACCAAACTGATGTGGTTCTTTAAAGTTCATTACGTTTTCAATTTCAGCCCGCACCAAAAGCAAACACAGACGCAAAGAGAATCAATAGCATTGTCATAAATCAAATACTCTAGTCAGAATGATCAACCTCTCCTAAATCAAACGAAAAATGGAACGCTCCAAAAAATTTAGCCTTGCAGAAAGCATGAGTGTAAAGTCAACACTCGTACACACAATTGGAAGCCATACGAGGAGAAAACATAAATTAAAGATTAAAAGATCAGAAAACTTCAATCTTACGGGTTCGAGAAGGAATTGAGATGGCGATGGTCGCAGGCGGCAACGGAGAGAGAGAGAGAGAGACGTGATCTGAAGTCAGATGAGACTGCAAGGGGTGACGAACGACGCTGAAGCTTGAATCTCAGCGTATCAATGGAGGAGGG
>NC_036647.1:8001405-8057324 GCF_002806865.2 Cucurbita pepo subsp. pepo | reverse complement strand
TTTTTTTTTTTTTTTTTTTTTTTTTTTTTTTTTTTTTTTTTTTTTTTTTTTTACTGCTAATGACTGGCATGCGCTTTGCACGTGTTGTACTTTTCTTTGAATATTTTGGCAAAAAAATCGTGAAATATAGATATATATAATAGATTAAAAAAATAATAATAAATAAATAATATATATATATATATATATATATATATATATATATATATATATAATAGATTAAAAAAATGTGTTCTTTTAGTTAAAAAATTGTGAGAGTGAGATTCACTAATGTGTCTCATTTATTTAATTATTTAATTATGCTATAATTAATAAAAATAAATATCGTTATTTTTTAAAAAAATTTGAAATAAAATATAATAAAACTTGAATAAATATAATATATTTTATGAAGATCGAACTATTAACGTTCCAAATAAAAATAAATGTCTCTATTTAGATATGCTCGTTTCTTAAATTATTTTATGTAATTCTAAAAAATACTTTCATTTGGATATAATAAATTTTAACGGAATAAAATTGATTAAAGAAGTTAGTACCAAGAGTCCTAGAGTAAAAAGCATGCGCTTTGAGTCGTCTAGATGCCCTAGGAACCTAGTAGACCTCCACGATACCCATGAATGACTAAGGTAGCTCTTCAAACCGTTAGTAGTGTGAATAGTGTCATCATAGTCTCTACCGTCCTATTCACTCTGGTATTTCAATGGCGTTATCAATGACCTAGGCCAAATCTAATAATGCCTTTGCTAAGGGAGTGGTACCGTTGAGCTAGGCCTAGGCTAATTAGGTTAGTGCATCGAGAAGACTAAGTGTCATTATCGTGTGTGAAAATGATCGGTGGTCTCTTGAACAGAGTTACTGTGTTGTAAGCCCGTTCTGAGAGGGGGCGAGGGACCACACAAATAGATGTAGTAGCTGACCAGTATATGGGGGTTGTTTCCCCTAGACTTAGAATGACTCAATGGTCATATAGAAGGGTCTGCCAATTAACTTTCCATAGATGATGTTCTGACCAATAAATGTCATATTGTCTTACTAGATTTTATCCTAGGATTTCGATTATTCACTACCTAGGCAAAGTAAGCTACATGAGTCGAGGTATAGAAAGGTTGAGTAACCTACATAGACTCCTAAGGTAAGAATCAACCAAAGAACTGCTCAGAGCTTTAAGTTCTCCCTCAACGCTTAGATAGCTATAGAGATCAGTCTCAAACTTTCGAGAGCCAATAGAAAAACTCATGGCAATCGAGGAGAATCCACAAGTAAATTACTTAACGAATATATTATACTCCCCTCATTCTTCATTTTCTTTAGACAACTGTTGATCACTGGTCGAGGTGAGTGAATACTCAAGAGTTACACGATCACATAGAGAGTCGTTCTAGGACATCAATCCTGTTTGTGTATTTTGGATCTTATACATTTTGTTTGACTCTGTATCCTTAAGTTATTCCCCCATTTATAAATAAACTTGAACAAGCTTTTAATCGTGCGTTGTTTGTCACAAAATTTTACCGTACTTTATTTTATTTGCTTTCACCTATATCTTTTTAGTCATAGTCCGAGATAACATGCGTTTCAACCTACTAAAAGTAAGCATGTAGTTAAAAAATCACACACGTTAAGATATATTACAACACTCCATTATCAACAAAAGATTTTTTTTTTTAATACATCATAATTAGAGAAATCCATTTAACCCACGAAACCTGTAGGCTCCATCCCGAGCGAGACGCAAGAAAGTGGGAAGAAATTATTCATTGTAAATGAATTATTTCTCATAACCTCAGCTAAAAGACAGACAGAATATACAAAGCATACATGAAGCCAAGGCCTAGATTTACATTGTAAATGACTTCCTTCTCATAAAACCAAGCAATGAATATGAGAAACCAAAAGAAACACAATCTTCTTCTGGTGAATGAAACCAACCCTACCTTGTTATTATACACAAATACATGAATGCGATGGCGCAGAACACACACAAACACAGACATACACAAACAGTTATATCTTCGTTCATTTCCGTCTATGATGTTTACACTTACTTCAAAATTTCATCTTCATTTCTTGTGTGTTCTCCCGGTAGAACGTAATTGTCTGCATTGAGTTAAGATTAGGGTGTTAGAGTAAGGTTAGTTAAACGATGATCTAGGTCAGGATGCCTCTCGTAAACTAAGCACCTTAAAATAGTGAGCGGGGATCAGAAGTCTAGACCATGAAGCTCCTAGACCAAAAAAATTTAAGGAGTTAGTACCAAGAATCCTAGAGTGAAGAGTCTGCGTTTTAAGCCGCATAGATGCCCTAGGAACCTAGTAAACCTCCACGACACCCATGAATGACTAAGGTAGCTCTTCAGGCTGCTAGTAGTGTGAACAATGTCATCATAATCTCTACCACCCTATCCACTCCGGTATCTTAATGGCATTATCAGTAACCTAGGTCAAATCTAATAGGTGCCCCTACCAAAGGGTAAGTAACCTAGGTCAAATCTAATAGTGCCCCTACCAAAGGGTAAGTCCACAGGAGCAGTACCATCGAGTTAGGCCTAGGTCAATTAGACTAATGTGTCGAAGAGACTAGGTGCCATTATCGTGTGTGGAAATGTCCAATGATCTTTTGAATAGTGTTACAGTGTTGTAAACCTATTATGAGAGGAAGCGAGAGACCATGCAAATAGATGTAGTAGATGATCGGCATATGGGGTCGCTTCCCCTAAACTTAGAAGGACTCTAATGGCCCTATGAAAGGGTTTGCCACGTAACTTTCCATCCCGATCCAAACGCCACAACAACCTCAGCTAAAAGACAGACATAATATATAAAGCATATATCAAGCCATGGCCTAGATTTACATTGTAAATGAATTCTTTGTCAGAAACCAAGCAATGAATATGATGTTTACACTTACTTCATATCAACCTCTCATCATCAAACGGCTGCGTGTCCCTTGTGGAGTACTCATCACTGTCATTTCCATGTGATTTTTTCAACTTAGCAACTAAAACCCACATGTTTGCAAGTTCATTTTCCAGATAAGCGTCTCTCTGCTTTGATTCCTCAACTTTTCGTTGAAGTTCAGCTTCTCTATGTTCCTTTTCCAGAAGAGCAGCTTCATATGAAAGCTCCCTCTCCTTACTAATGGCTAGTTCTCTCTTCAGTTCTGCAGCAGATGGGCCGATGTCCGTGCGCTTTGAAACGACATCTCTCCGCCCGTTCCGAACCCCAATAGTTGATTTTCTCTGTGAAGGGGAGCTCTTGGATGCAGCGAGTTCGGATACGAGTCTCTCGTTTTCGTTCATGAGCTTGGCAACTTCTTCTGATAAGGCTTTGAGCTCAACAGCTGCAGCTGAGGCTAGACCCTTTGCATATGTACTCTCCTCTGCGAGTTTCTGGTTTCTCAGCTCGAGCTGCTCTTTCGACTCCGTTAGTTCAGCCAGTTTATGCTTCAGATCATCAACCTCAGTTGCCTGTCATGGGGAAAGAACAAGATCATCGAGATTAATGTTCAAACGATACAAACTCCATGAGTGAATAAGAAAAGCGTTAAAAGATAGAACAAGATTACAGTGAAGAATA
The DNA here is from genome assembly GCF_002806865.2 of Cucurbita pepo subsp. pepo. Classification (NCBI taxonomy): domain Eukaryota; kingdom Viridiplantae; phylum Streptophyta; class Magnoliopsida; order Cucurbitales; family Cucurbitaceae; genus Cucurbita; species Cucurbita pepo. The sequence goes on along the minus strand of NC_036647.1, from coordinate 8,053,746 downwards.
AACGCATCCAGATAAGACACAAGACATGTATCCTGTAAAGAGAAACCAGCAAAAATATTTGAGAAGAGACGATACACATCAAACTATCTTAGATCTAAAACAACCAGTTCAAGGTTCGGAATCAAAGGCCTCGGATTAAAAGGTTGTGCCCAGTGTCACAATCGCCCTTTTCTTGGCAGCGGTTTGGAATTGTGTGGCACTCACTCTTAGTATTGAGTGAGTCAACCCAACCTAGGATCGCGTCCCCTCACGCCGGGCAACGTATGCTCAAGCCTCTAGACCCGATTAGAGAAGAAGGTTTTAGAAAACGAGGACAGAGTTTTTAGAAAGAGCATTTGAAAGCAAGGTTGAGAGAGATTAAAAGTAATGTTATATGGCATACAAGCAAAAGACAATACAACAGTTTAAATAGCATATAACTTTTCGGGTAGGAAGAATTTGACAACTAGTCGCATCCCCCTAAGTATATGGAAATAACAAAAGCTGCTGACCCATATGTCTGATCTTCAAAGAGATTCCTCAACAATCTCAACATAAAATCGAAATGGAGTGCGGTCCCAAATAAAACTACCTGCATTGAGAAGAATACGAGAGCGACCGAAAAAATCGAATCTGTCTTGAAGTTCTTGAAGTTCTTGAAGTTCTTGAAGTATTAAAATGTTCATCCCATTCTTTTGAATTTTCCATACTAACAAAGGAATTTCCAGCAACCCAAGCTGATTAACAATATTATTAATAAGTGAGGAGAATTTATCCAGATCTGATGGTATACTCGCAGAAGGAACTGAGCAACTCCTTCTAATATTCACGCATAATTAGGCTAAGGACATGGTTAATTAGAAAGAAATAATGAATTCAAAACCGTAACAAAGAGGTTCTTGAAAAAAATCTTTTAGCAATGATTTTCAGGGAGATGTTGATCATGTTCAATACTACTGAGACTTACCTCGAATTCAATATCTGAGTTACCAAGACAGGGAGGTTCTGGAAACCTGGGAGAAGAAACAGCCTTGACTGTAGGTAGTGTAGCTTTGACAAAGTTAAAACTATCAGGACTAATGCTACAGTTATTTATGAGAATATCATTCGATGACGTCTCTAGAATAATTGGATCAGAAGGAAGATGGGTCATCTCATGGACTAAAATTGTCTCGGCCCAACTCTACCACTAGCAGATATTGTCCTCCTTGGGCTTTCCCTTTCGGGCTTCCCCTCAAGGTTTCTAAAACGCGTCTGCTAGGGAGAGGTTTCCACACCCTTGTAAAGAATGCTTCGTTCTCCTCCCCAACCGATGTGAGATCTCACAGTCCACCCTCCTTCGGGGTCAGCGTCCTCGCTGACACTCGTTCCCTTTTCCAATCAATGTGGAACTCCCCAATCCACCCCCTTTCGGGGGCCCAGCGTCTTTTCTGGCATACCGCTTCGTGTCGACCCCTCTTTGGGGCTCAGCCTCCTCACTGGCACATCGCCCGGTGTCTGGCTCTGATACCATTTGTAACAGCCTAAGCGCATCGCTAGCAGATATTGTCCTTTTTGGGCTTTCCTTTTCGGGCTTCCCCTCAAGGTTTTTAAAACGCATCTACTAGGAAGAGGTTTCCACACCCTTATAAAGGATACTTCGTTCTCCTCCCCACAAAAAGTCTAGAGCAATATTCTTCAACAGTGTCAGCAATGCACTTAGAACTAATGGCTAAAGACTCATCATCTCTTGCGAGTATAGAAGTTCGGGAATGCTTCAACATTAGTGACTTTTGTGTTTTTATTAATTTTTAGCGAATCAGAATTCGGAGAGATGGAAATATTTATTCCTAACATTTCACGAGCTGGAACAGGAGTATTTTCTCAACATTCTCAATAAATGCTGATTTCGCATACACATTCTCATCAGCAGTTGAAGTATTTTCCTCTACATAATTGCCTTTACGACGATTGGAAATTTTTCAGATGCCATTAATGTTGAGGATTGTTGGGAGAGGAATCCCATGTCGGCTAATTAAGGAGATTATCATGAGTTTATAAGTAAGGAATCCATCTCCATTGGTATGAGGTCTTTTGGAGAAACTAAAAGCAAAGCCATGAGAGCTTATGCTCAAAGTGGACAATATCATGCCATTGTGGAGAATCGTGTTCGTAACATGGTATTATGCCCTTGACTCAGCCATGTCAATAAAATCCTCAAATGTCGAACAAAGAAGTTGTGAGCCTCGAAGGTGTAGTCAAAAGTTTGTTTGAGGGCTCCAGAGAAGGAGTCGAGCTTTAATTAAGGGGAGGTTGTTTGAGGGCTCCATAGGCCTCAGGGGAGGCTCTATGGTGTACTTTGTTCGAGGGGAGGATTGTCGAGGATTATTGAGAGAGGAGTCCCACATCGGCTAATTAAGGGGATGAACACGGGTTTATAAGTAAGGAATACATCTCCATTGGTATGAGGCCTTTTGGGGAAACAAAAAACAAAGCCATGAGAGCTTATGCTCAAAGTGGACAATATCATGCCATTGTGGAGAATCGTGTTCGTAACATGGTATTATGCCCTTGACTCAGCCATGTCAATAAAATCCTCAAATGTCGAACAAAGAAGTTGTGAGCCTCGAAGGTGTAGTCAAAAGTTTGTTTGAGGGCTCCAGAGAAGGAGTCGAGCTTTAATTAAGGGGAGGTTGTTTGAGGGCTCCATAGGCCTCAGGGGAGGCTCTATGGTGTACTTTGTTCGAGGGGAGGATTGTCGAGGATTATTGAGAGAGGAGTCCCACATCGGCTAATTAAGGGGATGAACACGGGTTTATAAGTAAGGAATACATCTCCATTGGTATGAGGCCTTTTGGGGAAACAAAAAACAAAGCCATGAGAGCTTATGCTCAAAGTGGACAATATCATACCATTGTGGATAGTCGTGGTTCCTAACAATTAATCCTTCAAAATGATCTTCATTCAAATCCTTTTCTTACTACAGGCTCTCTAATTCCTCGGGATGGTAAGACAAAATGAAATAACTCTCTCTTCATGCAGAGTAGGAGACGTTAATGCCACATTCTCTTTATCAATAAATGATGACTTACTAACATTTATATCTACGTCCACACCATTTGGGCTACAATTTTATGATGAAGACACATCCAACGTGCACAAGTCTCAGTAGGAAAAAACTCGGGATCCAAAACCCCCCAACTTTCCACCTCTTGCTTCTCAAGCTGTATTGCCCATTGGTTTTCTTCTTGGGACTAACTCACTTTTCTAATCATCTCCAAAGGATCCCTTGCTACAGATTGAATGCCTATGATCAATTGATCGAGTATTGGATGCTATGTTAATCAGACCACCAAAATAAGCCCCAAATGCTTCAAACAATGCACGACTCCAATCCTTTCATAAGACTCGGATGACAATGGATTTTAATATTCCACTTATCGAGGCACTAGAACAATGGTTGGCTTTTGTTCTGATTTAGACTCCTATGTAGTGTAAGCTCATGCCTTAGTAATTTCTCCTTTATTTCCCCAAAATCAATTATGGGAACCTCCATGATTTCCCCATTCACAGCTAGGAGGTTTTTCGTTCAACTTCCAACAACTCTCTATTGTGTGTCTCAATTTTTTTGCAGTGAGTACACCATAATTGTCTTTATTACTCTTCCATTGTTTTTTTCTTTCTCTACAACAAAGGATGATGTACCTATGTTGGGTTGTTTGACAAGCATAAGATTTCGTCTGCTCTCTTCTGTTTGAATAAGGGAGATTATTTCTTCTTTTCCGATGATCTATACTCAAACTTGGTCAAACTTACTGTTGAGACCAGCCAAAAAATCATAGACACGGTCTGTTTCAATAAATTTCTTTAGAATTACGACATCTACAGGGCGCTTCATCTCAAGTACCCAATAGTAATCGAGTTCCTAAACCAATGTTTGCAAGACATTGGCATATTCTGTGACAGTTTTCCCTTCTTGCTTCATGGCTCTGGTCATGATCTTGATCTCATAGATCTGAGGTACATCTCGATCCTTGGGGTAAATGTGATGAATGAAGTTCTACATGGCTTGAGTGCTCTATAAAACATACATATATCGTTGATGGATGGCTCCTTAAAATCTTAGAGTTTGACATTATTGTGGAGTCTTCCTCGTTCCATGTAGTAAATTCTGGAGTCATCTTCCCTGGTCTTGGTCCAACAGGATGTCGGAAGTTTTTCGATTCCCTAAAGGTATATCTACACAACTTGAGACCATTGGAGGAACTTTCTCTACTGGTAATGAAATCTATAAAATTCCTAGATACTAAATAAATTAGGAAGCTCAGCTACCCTCCTTATTTAAGGGATTATACAAATATCTCCTAACCTAAGGCTAATCCTATAAATTAGGAAGGTCAGCTACTCTCCAATGGAGGAGACGTTTGGCAAATCGGTTCTTTGATGGGAAAAAAAGTTCGTAACATAGAAATAACTGAACCTACTAGCGAGTTGTGATGATCATCCAATGGAGGAGAAGTTGGGACTGTAGAAAATACCTGTGCTAATCTTACATCTTTTGGTATGTTTCGCAACTCATGTGTATCAGCAAGCTGTTGCTTCAAGGAAGCCACAGTTTCCTGTAGTTCTTCACATTCAGAGATCTGATAGAAGAATGTTAGTCACAACCATTACATGAAATAATGACATTTGGAGAAGCTAGCTCAATATATGTGCGAAAGTAGTAATTTTACCTTTTGGTCTAGCTGCTCCTGAATGATCCGATTATCTGCAGCTTTAACCTATAGAATTGAACAGAACGAGAAAGTTCAGTACATATATTGGCGAGAGCAGAATTACCATAACTGAGAAACGCCTTCGCGAAATAGATGCCTCCATCTTTAAAATTTTGTTTGTAATGATGACCCAATTTATCAATATGAATACAACAAAGTTGGACTAAACTATGTAAGGATCGCACAACAACGCACAAACTTGATCCAGATGAATACAAAGAACTGGAGAGAGAAAATGCAAAGAGAAATATTGGCTAAAGGTTTATATTTATGACTTCAGGTATGTACACTAAGAGAGAATACATGATGACTTTAGATATGTACACCAAGAGAGAATACATAATGACTTCAAATATGTACACCAAGAGAGAATATAGAGAATGAAGAAAGTATATCTTCAAAGCACTGACTGGCTAAGGTTTATATTGATGACTTCAAGTATGTACAGCAAGAGAGAATACAAAGAATGAAGAAAGTACAATTTCAAATCACTGACAAAGGGGTATATATATAATTTCAGTTATTATATATATAGCTTCAACCGGTAGAACCACCTACTATATATAAATATCTACCATATATATCTCTACCAGCTTTTTATTATAAATAGCTGTTTACTGTATAGGACCATTTTTCATATATATATTTGAAGGCAGCAGGCTCCATATCCCAACAAACCAAAGACTCGTTACAGGGAAAACCCGACCACAAAATCAGAAAGAAAGTATCATCAGCCCACTAAGTTTTTTGATGTGTTTTGTCGTCGTCCACAGGAAAAATAATAACCATTTATTAGAAACACCTTGCAGTATTTTTCAATTATTTCATGATGCTAACTCTAAATTGAAATATGAAACACAAGTTTGAGATCATTTGTATCATTCAATTCATTAGTCACCTCAAGTTCAAACGACTTCTCATTCAACTGTGCAGTCAGTTCATCAATTTCCTGCAGCATTAAGGCAACCAGGTAGGTCTGCTTAAGCAAAACTGAGGTGGCTCTTAAAAGAAAATTGAATAAACAAGAACTATTAAAGACCTTACTTGCATTATTTCCAAGTCTGTCATATTATTTGATGAAGCCTCTGCAATTTTCTTTTCGAGAAAAGCTATCTGTTGATTCTTGGCGTTGATATCGTCTTTTAACCTTTTCATGTCAAACTTAACAGCAGAAGAACCATAAGATTAAAGTCCTCTGGCACGTTGATAGGACGTAAGCTTGTAGCTTAAGGAAAATAAGCTCTTACATGAATTTGGTCTTCCTGGGGGCTTCTTGCAGCCTCATCAGACAAACGCTTCAAAGCACTCGAATCAAGTGCCACCTCTCCGGACAAAATCTTTTGCTGTTCCCTTAGAAGGTCAATCTGATCGCTTGATTTTATGCTCGTCTAGCAAAACGGATGAATCAATTTTGACATTAGAAAAATATTGTTATAATCATGGTATGAAGAAATTAAGTATTTCTCTTTCAGAAAATCAGTAATTACACTTATTTAATAACATTAAATCTTTTGGGGAAGAGCGTCATGGGCTATGATGGTGTCTAAGGATTGCACGACGTTTTCTTCTCCAATGAAAGAGGTTCAAATTACTCCATTATGTATATCAGAGAAAGCAAGCAAAGGCGACAACTGGCTCAAGTCTAATAGAACTTTCAACATGAAATGCAATCACATGCTTACCAAAGGTGTCTCTGGATCAAAAATATTTTCCTCACGAGTTTCTTTCTCTTCTCTGGCATCGGATAAGAGATCTGCAGATGGGCAGCTTTCTGTTTGTAAAGAAAGAGACAATCTGGATTCTGACGGAACATTATTTTGATCAGCTTGGGGAGTCGAAGGAATGCTAGTTGACTTCATTCCACGCGACTTATCACTACTGTTTGTTGAAGTTTCCAAGCCACTATCTCGTTTCTGATCCAGGGTAGTAAATAAAAAGCTTTAAGCACATACAGAATAAACTACCATCATGAATACGATAAAGAAAACACAACAAAAATAATATACTTTGGCCAATCGTTTGTATATTCAATTTAAGCGTACTCAAAGACATTTTTTCATGTTGAGAATATAACCACGACATAAAATGTTGAGGATTGTTGGGAGGGAGTCCCACATTGGCTAATTAAGGGGATGATCATGGGTTTATAAGTAAGGAATACATCTCCACTAGTATGAGGCCTTTTGGGATAGCCCAAAGCAAAGACATGAGAGCTTATGCTCAAAGTGGACAATATCATACCATTGTGGAGAGTCATGATTCCTAACATGGTATAGAGACATGCCCTTAATTTAGCCATGTCAACAGAATCCTCAAATGTCGAACAAATAAGTTGTGAGCCTTGAAGGTGTAGTCAAAAGTGACTCAAGTCGAGGGCTCCAAAAAAGAAGTCGAGCCTCAATTAAGGGGAGGCTCTACGGTGTACTTTGTTCAAGGGGAGGATTGTTGAGGACTATTGGGAGGGAGTCCCACATTGGCTAATTAAGGGGATGATCATTGGTTTATAAGTAAGGAATACATCTCCATTGGTATGAGGCCTTTTGGAGTAGCCTGGCACATGAGAGCTTATGCTCAAAGTGAACAATATCATACCATTGTGGAGAGTCGTGATTCCTAACATAAAATAATACTCAAACTTCAAGCAACAGTAGATTCATATGCAAGTATCAGACACCTTGATTCGTGAGCTAAAATGATGTAGGAGTCATGCAGGCTGCAAGACAGTACTTAAGAACTTCTTAGGAAAGAGAAAACCAAAGTGAGTCTACAGTCAATTTTTTAGTAGCATCTTTAATTAATTCTAAAACCACTTCTCATTACTATGTTTTATAGGATAAATAATTTGTACCTGATGTATGACTTGGGTTTTTTTTTTTTTTTTTTTTTTTTTTTAATGAATAATTCATTGTTTAGTATTTAGGAATGATTGGATGAGTAAATAAAAAAATTCCAGTTATTTAGATCTCGAGGCTTAAAGTCAACGAAGCTGCACGGAAAGTTTAGTTATGACATTTGTAGAGACAAATATGTCGGAGAATAAAACATGTTGATAGCTTTTTCACTAAATGGCCTAAGAAACTGTAACGGCCCAAATCCACCGCTAGCAGATATTGTCCTCTCTGGGCTTTCCCTTTTGAGCTTTCCCTCAAGGCTTTAAAACGCGTCTGCTAGGGGAAGGTTTCCACACCCTCATAAATGGTGGTTTGTTCTCCTCCCCAACAAATGTGGGACATCATAATCCACTCCCCTTCGGGACCCAGCGTCCTCGCTGGCACTCTTTCCTTCCTCCAATTGATGTGGGACCACCCCCAAATCCAACCCCCTTTGGGGCCCAGCGTCCTTACTGGCACACCGCCTCGTGTCTACCCCCCTTCGGGGAACAGCGAGAAGGCTGGCACATCGTCCAGAACCTGGCTCTAATACCATTTGTAACGGCCCAGATCCACCGCTAGCAGATATTGTCCTCTTTGGGCTTTCCCTTTCGGGCTTCCCCTCAAGGCTTTAAAACGCGTCTGCTAGGGGAAGGTTTCCACACCCTTATAAATGGTGGTTTGTTCTCCTCCCCAACCAATGTGAGACATCATAGAAACTCTCTATAATACCATTGTATTTGCATGAAGTACATAAACCATATTTTACTCAAACAGGCATGATGCAGATCAGTCACAACAATACTTAACCAATGAATTTTAATAATCACTGCATGAGACCGATAATAACAAAAAATCTCTCGAGTATCCAAAAAACCACTAACCCGCAATTTTAACCAATTTAGTAGGCCATGCTTTCGGGTCTTCTTCTCCTTAACCGTATCATCATTGGCTTCGCTATTACTCTCGACGGAAGCATACAAGTCGATATTTTCATCGTCTAAAATTAGGTCTCGCCTCTTGTACGGAAGGTAAGCTAGCTGCCCATATGCATATAACCACTTAGAGAAAATAGATGGACGTATAGAAAAAATTTCAAAAGGTCATAACATTTAAATTATATTGGAAGTAATAACCGTTAAAGTACACATGCTCGTGTTTATCACTAATTAATGAATAACATCTTAGAGCAAGAGGGTACATACTTCCTCCTCCCCAAAAGAATGCCTTCTCCTAAGACCAGGTCGGTGAGGAAACCGTGATGATTGTGATGCCTTTGTGGAGACCAAAATTAACTTAGTCAGTCGCTGGATTCTGCCCAACAAAGCAGCTTTTGCTTCTTCCTCCTGTTCCAATCTTGATTGTAGTTTATATTGACCATCTTCTAACTTTATGCATAGGATCACACCAAAAGAAATAGTTCAAGTCAAACACCATATCTCGCAGGAGAAATGGATATTCTGTCAAACATCTTTGCACCATAAGTATATATGGATATATAACCAAATGAATTACGGAATACAGGCTCAAATTTTTTTTTATCAGTAATACATACAATCATACAAAGTCCTAAAAAAATAGTACGGCACTTCAAATATAATAATACCTTTTGCTTCAGGAGCACAAGGTCATCTTCAGAATCTCTCAGTTGAGGAACGGTCATAATTCCCGTCTTTAGTCGATCCAGCTCTTCCTTTAAACACCGAATCTCATTCTGATATTTCTTGATAAGTGATTTCTCATCAATAATCTGCAGGTATGAGAAATCAGCTTACATTTTTCCCAAATTAATCAGCTAATTAAACAACCAAACATGAAGTTAGGAATAAATACTTTTTCTATTAAATAAAACTCCTACCTTGTTTTGTGCTGCTTGAATTTCGACGTGTTTAGCACGATGTGCAAATTTCAATGTATTATGCGTCTCTTCCAAACTACTTGATGCTGGAGTAACTGTGCATATAAGCTGTGAATACGAATAGAGATGAATGAACAAACTATGATGTTTTCTTAGGCGAATAAAATCTAGAAAACACCTTTGGATATTTTTTAAATAATATTTATTCATATAATAAGGCATAAAAAGGCTTACAGACACGCGCCCATGACCGCTAAGTGAAGACTGAAGAAGTCTGGTAAGTTTAGAGTCTCGGTATGGTATATGATTTGTCCTTCCATCTGTTAGCTTTGATATTACCTGACACCAGAAATAACCATGGACCAAGTTATGTCCTTTACAACAAAGGACAAATGATCACTGGTGGTAGAGTTAAGCAAATTCAACGCGATAACCAGAGCTGTGAGAGAATGCTAGTGGTCAATTTGATACGATATAGTGCTCATAAGAAAATTTAATGAGTGATTACTGGAATTATTTTCCACCATGCTATGTTCTTGATGGACTCCTTCCAGTGTAGAGGATAAAAATTAGTACTTGGAAGAATAATCTTAGGGAAAAATATTTACTATTAGTTTCTTTACAGGAAAGGGTATCAAGTAAATAAGGTTCTCAAAAAGATTCCAAAAAAGAAAAAGAAAAAAAAAGATCCCATGTCATTCCCTGATCTTCTGATTACTCTACAACCTTCCTTAATTATTAGTCGAGGTTTTCCTTCTTTTTCTCCTCTTGATATTTTATATGGACGCAAGCGAATTGGTTCAACTTGACATTTGATAGCGATGTAGGACTGAAATTCCCTTACGTTTTCTTTTTTTTGTTGGTTGAGCAAATTCCCTTGCTTATATCCACATCCTACAACTTTCCTCCTTTGCATTAGAGTTTTGGTAAAAAGTCTAGGTGTGAGATCCCACACTGGTTGGGGAGGAGAATATGAAATATTCTTTATAAGGGTGTGGAAACCTCTCACTAGCAGACGCATTTTAAAACCTTGAGGGGAAGCCCAGAAGAGAAAGCGAAAGAGGACAATATTTGCTAGCGGTAGGCTTGGGCTGTTACAAATGGTATCAGAGTCAGACATCGAGCGATATGCCAGAGAGGAGGTTGAGCCCCAAAGGGGGGTGGACACGAGGCGGTGTGCCAGCAAGGTCGCTAGGCCTGAAAGGGGTGGATTAGGAGGTCCCACATCGATTGGAGAAGGGAACGAATGCCAGCGAGGACGCTGGGCCTTGAAGAGGGTAGATTGTGAGATCTCACATCGGTTGGGGAGGAGAACGAAACATTCTTTACAAGGGTGTGGAAACCTCTCCCTAATAGACGCGTTTTACCTTGAGGCGAAGCCCGAAAGGGAAAGCCCAAAGAGAACAGTATCTGCTAGCGGTGGACTTGGGCTGTTACACTAGGGGCTTGAATTTAAGGGGCCTAGCGTCACCAAACAAAGGTTCCAGGAGCTATTACTTCTCCAGTTACTAATCTAGTAAGATAATAAGAGAAAAATTGTGTAAGAAACGAACCCCCGAGGACAATTTCTTCTCATTTTCATTTGATTGCCAGTATACCAACCATAACATCCAACTCATATTTGCTTGCCATAAATAAAAATTAATAGTAATATTAATGATAAATAAATAATAGTGCCAAAGAGAATTTCCACCAAGGGGAGAATTTCAAATCCACAAGGAACCAAAAGCAATATTTTATCTTTGAGATTGCCAACTTCTAAGCCTCCATTAACGTGATAGACCAGTCTTCTAATTTATCAAACAGCATTCAGAAGATTAAAACAGAATAAGATTATAACTAGAAATGAGAATCTCGTACAAACAAGTGGCAGTAAGAAAAAAGCTAAAAGTTTGATTTAAAAAGATAATGTATGAGAAGCCTCACTGTTCCAAGAGTTAGCAGGCTTTTATTAATATATGATCCCTCTTTTCGCCTTATACCAGTAGTTTCAGCTTTTGAGCTCTCGGAACCTGCCAGATCGATGAGGTTCTGCAGGTATAAGTAAAATGTAGGAAAAGTTACGAAAATAATTTGCAGAGAATTGATATGCACGACAAGATAATCACGTGAATAGTTCATTTAAAATTAAATGTTGAAAACGGTAGAGTCTTATTACCAGTTGAGACAGGTTTACAGCTTCTCCTTCACTGCTTTCACCAAATGCACTGCTCTCTATAGTCTGTTCACAAGATTGAAAATACTATTTCAAGTAAATCAACGATGTCTCCTGTTCTTGTTAAATTAAATAAGTCAATCAAAAAAAATTGGCATCATGTGCCAAAACAATAAAAATTAAAATTGAAAATCAAGAAGATCTTACCAACATCATCACAAGGTAATGCCCAAAACATTAAACTAAACTAAACCAAATTCCAGATCCATTTAATCATATCGATGAGGTGTCGTGAGCACAACAAGAACAGGGAAAAGGAAAGCAACTTAAAACGAAGGTTCAATCAACAACATTACTTGTTCTACCTATATATTTTAGTAAACTTTGTTATTCTGATTAAAGAATATTCAATTATTCTACAAAAGATACAGCACACATCTCTAATCCAAGCCAAAGCACTAAGAAACTAAGAGTGTATCTTTTAAGCTCAAAAAAGGGTCGAAAAATTGACCACATTTTTTTTTTTTTCCTTTTCTTTTTCTTCCTCATAGGAATAGTTAATGAAAGAACAAAAGAAAGCCACCTAAATGATGACCAAGCCACTACAAAGGCAATAAAAATGGGAAATACAACATGAAAACAATTGCAAAAAAGTTCCCACTTGCTGGTAATAGAAAACTACAAGAATAGTTGCCCAAACGTGTAGAATTATGAGAAACCAAGCTATTTATATATCAACCTATAAGCCCTCGATCAATTAGGCTGCCCCTTTGAACTACATACATGGCCCATTAATCTTTATTTTTAAGAAACAAGAAGTAAATAGTGAGTTACAGAATTGAAAAGTCTCTCTCTCCAGNATTGAAATATCCCTCCACAAAAAGAGTAAACATCTCATGGAAGGAGGTCCAGGCGACCAATTGAAAACTCTTTACCAAGAGATCGTAACTACCAACTATTAAAAGAAAAAGGGTAACCCTCAATACAGGAATGATATTCACCATAATAATATATCACTCACTGCAGGTGTACCTCTGCAAGCAATAATAAGAGAGAGTGTGGTGAAATTAGGTCTAAATTTATCAAGTAGAAGTTGGTAGAAGAATGACTAAAACCAATCAAGGCTGTGTCATGCTTCCATTAAGATATAGATTTACCAATGTAAATATTGTATGGCTTCTGCTGCTTAACAAATTGAAATTCGTCGACCCAACATGTCTGTGTTCTGTTGGCAACAATTAAAATTTTATCACAAAGTGTAACTGTCATGAATATTATATTATCGTAATAACAAACAGATGCAATAACAATATAAAACTTCTATTTGCAAAAAAATGAATAGTCATGCATGTGAGACAACAGATTAAAGAGATCAAAAGGATTAATCTTTGCAAAAGAAGCACTATAAGAAAATGCCTGAAAGTAAAATATAGATACAACTAAGTGTAATCATCAGTAAAACAATCTATACAAAGGTAGATCTATTCAATCGTCATCCAGTATGGTCAAGAAAACAGANTTTTAAAACCTTGAGGGGAAGCCCAGAAGAGAAAGCGAAAGAGGACAATATTTGCTAGCGGTAGGCTTGGGCTGTTACAAATGGTATCAGAGTCAGACATCGAGCGATATGCCAGAGAGGAGGTTGAGCCCCAAAGGGGGGTGGACACGAGGCGGTGTGCCAGCAAGGTCGCTAGGCCTGAAAGGGGTGGATTAGGGGGTCCCACATCGATTGGAGAAGGGAACGAATGCCAGCGAGGACGCTGGGCCTTGAAGAGGGTAGATTGTGAGATCTCACATCGGTTGGGGAGGAGAACGAAACATTCTTTACAAGGGTGTGGAAACCTCTCCCTAATAGACGCGTTTTACCTTGAGGCGAAGCCCGAAAGGGAAAGCCCAAAGAGAACAGTATCTGCTAGCGGTGGACTTGGGCTGTTACACTAGGGGCTTGAATTTAAGGGGCCTAGCGTCACCAAACAAAGGTTCCAGAAGCTATTACTTCTCCAGTTACTAATCTAGTAAGATAATAAGAGAAAAATTGTGTAAGAAACGAACCCCCGAGGACAATTTCTTCTCATTTTCATTTGATTGCCAGTATACCAACCATAACATCCAACTCATATTTGCTTGCCATAAATAAAAATTAATAGTAATATTAATGATAAATAAATAATAGTGCCAAAGAGAATTTCCACCAAGGGGAGAATTTCAAATCCACAAGGAACCAAAAGCAATATTTTATCTTTGAGATTGCCAACTTCTAAGCCTCCATTAACGTGATAGACCAGTCTTCTAATTTATCAAACAGCATTCAGAAGATTAAAACAGAATAAGATTATAACTAGAAATGAGAATCTCGTACAAACAAGTGGCAGTAAGAAAAAAGCTAAAAGTTTGATTTAAAAAGATAATGTATGAGAAGCCTCACTGTTCCAAGAGTTAGCAGGCTTTTATTAATATATGATCCCTCTTTTCGCCTTATACCAGTAGTTTCAGCTTTTGAGCTCTCGGAACCTGCCAGATCGATGAGGTTCTGCAGGTATAAGTAAAATGTAGGAAAAGTTACGAAAATAATTTGCAGAGAATTGATATGCACGACAAGATAATCACGTGAATAGTTCATTTAAAATTAAATGTTGAAAACGGTAGAGTCTTATTACCAGTTGAGACAGGTTTACAGCTTCTCCTTCACTGCTTTCACCAAATGCACTGCTCTCTATAGTCTGTTCACAAGATTGAAAATACTATTTCAAGTAAATCAACGATGTCTCCTGTTCTTGTTAAATTAAATAAGTCAATCAAAAAAAATTGGCATCATGTGCCAAAACAATAAAAATTAAAATTGAAAATCAAGAAGATCTTACCAACATCATCACAAGGTAATGCCCAAAACATTAAACTAAACTAAACCAAATTCCAGATCCATTTAATCATATCGATGAGGTGTCGTGAGCACAACAAGAACAGGGAAAAGGAAAGCAACTTAAAACGAAGGTTCAATCAACAACATTACTTGTTCTACCTATATATTTTAGTAAACTTTGTTATTCTGATTAAAGAATATTCAATTATTCTACAAAAGATACAGCACACATCTCTAATCCAAGCCAAAGCACTAAGAAACTAAGAGTGTATCTTTTAAGCTCAAAAAAGGGTCGAAAAATTGACCACATTTTTTTTTTTTTCCTTTTCTTTTTCTTCCTCATAGGAATAGTTAATGAAAGAACAAAAGAAAGCCACCTAAATGATGACCAAGCCACTACAAAGGCAATAAAAATGGGAAATACAACATGAAAACAATTGCAAAAAAGTTCCCACTTGCTGGTAATAGAAAACTACAAGAATAGTTGCCCAAACGTGTAGAATTATGAGAAACCAAGCTATTTATATATCAACCTATAAGCCCTCGATCAATTAGGCTGCCCCTTTGAACTACATACATGGCCCATTAATCTTTATTTTTAAGAAACAAGAAGTAAATAGTGAGTTACAGAATTGAAAAGTCTCTCTCTCCAGATTAACAAACAAGCAAAACAGATCCAAGTATTTTCATTGGCTGGACATCACTCCATTACTATTCTTTCAACCTCTTCGACAAAATGTGATGATTTAAACCAGACATAGAGAAATAGTTATTTGCATATGGCACAGACCAAACTTTGGATATTGGAAAAATGGAATGAAACAAAAATTCTGAAAGGTAGGTGGTCTGACATTAACACCATAAGAATGTAGACACAAGAAAGAAGACGGGTATTCTTTAACAGGGCATACGTGGTATCAAAAGTTTGAGCCAAACTACCAAACAAGTGAACAAAGACATATCTCATCTTTTTAATTTTTTTTTTTTTTTTTTTTTTTTTTCCAAAAAAAAAAAAAAATTGAAATATCCCTCCACAAAAAGAGTAAACATCTCATGGAAGGAGGTCCAGGCGACCAATTGAAAACTCTTTACCAAGAGATCGTAACTACCAACTATTAAAAGAAAAAGGGTAACCCTCAATACAGGAATGATATTCACCATAATAATATATCACTCACTGCAGGTGTACCTCTGCAAGCAATAATAAGAGAGAGTGTGGTGAAATTAGGTCTAAATTTATCAAGTAGAAGTTGGTAGAAGAATGACTAAAACCAATCAAGGCTGTGTCATGCTTCCATTAAGATATAGATTTACCAATGTAAATATTGTATGGCTTCTGCTGCTTAACAAATTGAAATTCGTCGACCCAACATGTCTGTGTTCTGTTGGCAACAATTAAAATTTTATCACAAAGTGTAACTGTCATGAATATTATATTATCGTAATAACAAACAGATGCAATAACAATATAAAACTTCTATTTGCAAAAAAATGAATAGTCATGCATGTGAGACAACAGATTAAAGAGATCAAAAGGATTAATCTTTGCAAAAGAAGCACTATAAGAAAATGCCTGAAAGTAAAATATAGATACAACTAAGTGTAATCATCAGTAAAACAATCTATACAAAGGTAGATCTATTCAATCGTCATCCAGTATGGTCAAGAAAACAGAAGAGTGGGAGCTGCTTGGTAACCTTACAAAATATCTTTTAAGATATGCGATCAAGTAGTTTGTAAAAGTAAGATTATTGAGCAACGATCATTCACAAGCCAATAATTTATAAGGAAAACAACTTTAAAGAATGGTAAATCAAGCATGTTTTAACTGAATTTCTATAACTTCAAAATCGAAAATAGTTTTCAAAAATAACTTCCAAAAGTCCTTGCATTTTATCTCCAAAAAATTATGATTAAACATAATGAAGTTGGAGGGATCTTTCAAAGGTGACACCGCATGTAAATAATCGATACAGCTTATTCTTTTTTTGTGAGATCCCACGTTGATTGGAGAGGGGAACAAAGCATTCCTATAAGGGTGTGGAAATCTCCCTAGTAGATGCGTTTTAAAATCTTGAGGTGAAGCTCTTGAAGGGAATGTCCAAAGAGGACAATATCTGCTAGCGGTGGGCTTAAACTGTTACAAATGGTATCAGAGCCAGACACCGGGTGGTGTGCCAGCGAGGACGCTGGGCCCCCAAGGAGGTGGATTGTGAGATCTCACATCGGTTGGAAAGGAGAACGAAGNCGCGTTTTACCTTGAGGCGAAGCCCGAAAGGGAAAGCCCAAAGAGAACAGTATCTGCTAGCGGTGGACTTGGGCTGTTACACTAGGGGCTTGAATTTAAGGGGCCTAGCGTCACCAAACAAAGGTTCCAGAAGCTATTACTTCTCCAGTTACTAATCTAGTAAGATAATAAGAGAAAAATTGTGTAAGAAACGAACCCCCGAGGACAATTTCTTCTCATTTTCATTTGATTGCCAGTATACCAACCATAACATCCAACTCATATTTGCTTGCCATAAATAAAAATTAATAGTAATATTAATGATAAATAAATAATAGTGCCAAAGAGAATTTCCACCAAGGGGAGAATTTCAAATCCACAAGGAACCAAAAGCAATATTTTATCTTTGAGATTGCCAACTTCTAAGCCTCCATTAACGTGATAGACCAGTCTTCTAATTTATCAAACAGCATTCAGAAGATTAAAACAGAATAAGATTATAACTAGAAATGAGAATCTCGTACAAACAAGTGGCAGTAAGAAAAAAGCTAAAAGTTTGATTTAAAAAGATAATGTATGAGAAGCCTCACTGTTCCAAGAGTTAGCAGGCTTTTATTAATATATGATCCCTCTTTTCGCCTTATACCAGTAGTTTCAGCTTTTGAGCTCTCGGAACCTGCCAGATCGATGAGGTTCTGCAGGTATAAGTAAAATGTAGGAAAAGTTACGAAAATAATTTGCAGAGAATTGATATGCACGACAAGATAATCACGTGAATAGTTCATTTAAAATTAAATGTTGAAAACGGTAGAGTCTTATTACCAGTTGAGACAGGTTTACAGCTTCTCCTTCACTGCTTTCACCAAATGCACTGCTCTCTATAGTCTGTTCACAAGATTGAAAATACTATTTCAAGTAAATCAACGATGTCTCCTGTTCTTGTTAAATTAAATAAGTCAATCAAAAAAAATTGGCATCATGTGCCAAAACAATAAAAATTAAAATTGAAAATCAAGAAGATCTTACCAACATCATCACAAGGTAATGCCCAAAACATTAAACTAAACTAAACCAAATTCCAGATCCATTTAATCATATCGATGAGGTGTCGTGAGCACAACAAGAACAGGGAAAAGGAAAGCAACTTAAAACGAAGGTTCAATCAACAACATTACTTGTTCTACCTATATATTTTAGTAAACTTTGTTATTCTGATTAAAGAATATTCAATTATTCTACAAAAGATACAGCACACATCTCTAATCCAAGCCAAAGCACTAAGAAACTAAGAGTGTATCTTTTAAGCTCAAAAAAGGGTCGAAAAATTGACCACATTTTTTTTTTTTTCCTTTTCTTTTTCTTCCTCATAGGAATAGTTAATGAAAGAACAAAAGAAAGCCACCTAAATGATGACCAAGCCACTACAAAGGCAATAAAAATGGGAAATACAACATGAAAACAATTGCAAAAAAGTTCCCACTTGCTGGTAATAGAAAACTACAAGAATAGTTGCCCAAACGTGTAGAATTATGAGAAACCAAGCTATTTATATATCAACCTATAAGCCCTCGATCAATTAGGCTGCCCCTTTGAACTACATACATGGCCCATTAATCTTTATTTTTAAGAAACAAGAAGTAAATAGTGAGTTACAGAATTGAAAAGTCTCTCTCTCCAGATTAACAAACAAGCAAAACAGATCCAAGTATTTTCATTGGCTGGACATCACTCCATTACTATTCTTTCAACCTCTTCGACAAAATGTGATGATTTAAACCAGACATAGAGAAATAGTTATTTGCATATGGCACAGACCAAACTTTGGATATTGGAAAAATGGAATGAAACAAAAATTCTGAAAGGTAGGTGGTCTGACATTAACACCATAAGAATGTAGACACAAGAAAGAAGACGGGTATTCTTTAACAGGGCATACGTGGTATCAAAAGTTTGAGCCAAACTACCAAACAAGTGAACAAAGACATATCTCATCTTTTTAATTTTTTTTTTTTTTTTTTTTTTTTTTCCAAAAAAAAAAAAAAATTGAAATATCCCTCCACAAAAAGAGTAAACATCTCATGGAAGGAGGTCCAGGCGACCAATTGAAAACTCTTTACCAAGAGATCGTAACTACCAACTATTAAAAGAAAAAGGGTAACCCTCAATACAGGAATGATATTCACCATAATAATATATCACTCACTGCAGGTGTACCTCTGCAAGCAATAATAAGAGAGAGTGTGGTGAAATTAGGTCTAAATTTATCAAGTAGAAGTTGGTAGAAGAATGACTAAAACCAATCAAGGCTGTGTCATGCTTCCATTAAGATATAGATTTACCAATGTAAATATTGTATGGCTTCTGCTGCTTAACAAATTGAAATTCGTCGACCCAACATGTCTGTGTTCTGTTGGCAACAATTAAAATTTTATCACAAAGTGTAACTGTCATGAATATTATATTATCGTAATAACAAACAGATGCAATAACAATATAAAACTTCTATTTGCAAAAAAATGAATAGTCATGCATGTGAGACAACAGATTAAAGAGATCAAAAGGATTAATCTTTGCAAAAGAAGCACTATAAGAAAATGCCTGAAAGTAAAATATAGATACAACTAAGTGTAATCATCAGTAAAACAATCTATACAAAGGTAGATCTATTCAATCGTCATCCAGTATGGTCAAGAAAACAGAAGAGTGGGAGCTGCTTGGTAACCTTACAAAATATCTTTTAAGATATGCGATCAAGTAGTTTGTAAAAGTAAGATTATTGAGCAACGATCATTCACAAGCCAATAATTTATAAGGAAAACAACTTTAAAGAATGGTAAATCAAGCATGTTTTAACTGAATTTCTATAACTTCAAAATCGAAAATAGTTTTCAAAAATAACTTCCAAAAGTCCTTGCATTTTATCTCCAAAAAATTATGATTAAACATAATGAAGTTGGAGGGATCTTTCAAAGGTGACACCGCATGTAAATAATCGATACAGCTTATTCTTTTTTTGTGAGATCCCACGTTGATTGGAGAGGGGAACAAAGCATTCCTATAAGGGTGTGGAAATCTCCCTAGTAGATGCGTTTTAAAATCTTGAGGTGAAGCTCTTGAAGGGAATGTCCAAAGAGGACAATATCTGCTAGCGGTGGGCTTAAACTGTTACAAATGGTATCAGAGCCAGACACCGGGTGGTGTGCCAGCGAGGACGCTGGGCCCCCAAGGAGGTGGATTGTGAGATCTCACATCGGTTGGAAAGGAGAACGAAGCATCCTTATAAGGGTGTGGAAACCTCTCCCTAGTAGACACGTTTCAAAACCTTGAGTGGAAGTCCTTGAAGGGAATGCCCAAAGAGGACAATATCTGCTAGCGGTGGGCTTGGGCTGTTACATTTTTCTTTTTTCTTTCTTTTTTTTATTTTTTTTTAAAGAGGAAAACAAGGTGTCTTTTTCATTGAGGAACGAAATCACAAAGGAGGGAAAAATGATCTCCGAGTAGTGACTAGAGAAGTGGTATTATATTCTTTGAAAGGGAAGATACATCTACACCAATACATAGCACTAAAAATAACAAAGTCTATAAAACTATCGTAAGGAGAAATTTAAGTCACTGGAGATCCTGTAGGAGATTTTTTCCTCTTACTCCCTACCCTTAAAGTTACAAGATTAGATAACACATTGAGCATCTGAAAATCTAATAAAGAAGAAAATATCTGGACTCATTTTCAAATAAGCATCTAAAATGGATGTTGCAAGAGAAATGAATCATCATAAAATATTCAGATCCTTTTTCTTTTCCATAAAACCAAAGACCCTATCGAGTATTCTTACCCTCCCCCGCTGCAATAAGTGAGAGTGCATGAGCNGAAAATAATTTGCAGAGAATTGATATGCACGACAAGATAATCACGTGAATAGTTCATTTAAAATTAAATGTTGAAAACGGTAGAGTCTTATTACCAGTTGAGACAGGTTTACAGCTTCTCCTTCACTGCTTTCACCAAATGCACTGCTCTCTATAGTCTGTTCACAAGATTGAAAATACTATTTCAAGTAAATCAACGATGTCTCCTGTTCTTGTTAAATTAAATAAGTCAATCAAAAAAAATTGGCATCATGTGCCAAAACAATAAAAATTAAAATTGAAAATCAAGAAGATCTTACCAACATCATCACAAGGTAATGCCCAAAACATTAAACTAAACTAAACCAAATTCCAGATCCATTTAATCATATCGATGAGGTGTCGTGAGCACAACAAGAACAGGGAAAAGGAAAGCAACTTAAAACGAAGGTTCAATCAACAACATTACTTGTTCTACCTATATATTTTAGTAAACTTTGTTATTCTGATTAAAGAATATTCAATTATTCTACAAAAGATACAGCACACATCTCTAATCCAAGCCAAAGCACTAAGAAACTAAGAGTGTATCTTTTAAGCTCAAAAAAGGGTCGAAAAATTGACCACATTTTTTTTTTTTTCCTTTTCTTTTTCTTCCTCATAGGAATAGTTAATGAAAGAACAAAAGAAAGCCACCTAAATGATGACCAAGCCACTACAAAGGCAATAAAAATGGGAAATACAACATGAAAACAATTGCAAAAAAGTTCCCACTTGCTGGTAATAGAAAACTACAAGAATAGTTGCCCAAACGTGTAGAATTATGAGAAACCAAGCTATTTATATATCAACCTATAAGCCCTCGATCAATTAGGCTGCCCCTTTGAACTACATACATGGCCCATTAATCTTTATTTTTAAGAAACAAGAAGTAAATAGTGAGTTACAGAATTGAAAAGTCTCTCTCTCCAGATTAACAAACAAGCAAAACAGATCCAAGTATTTTCATTGGCTGGACATCACTCCATTACTATTCTTTCAACCTCTTCGACAAAATGTGATGATTTAAACCAGACATAGAGAAATAGTTATTTGCATATGGCACAGACCAAACTTTGGATATTGGAAAAATGGAATGAAACAAAAATTCTGAAAGGTAGGTGGTCTGACATTAACACCATAAGAATGTAGACACAAGAAAGAAGACGGGTATTCTTTAACAGGGCATACGTGGTATCAAAAGTTTGAGCCAAACTACCAAACAAGTGAACAAAGACATATCTCATCTTTTTAATCTTTTTTTTTTTTTTTTTTTTTTTTTTTAAAAACAAATAATATAACCAACCTATTCATTGAAAGAACAAAGGCACATACAAAAACAAAGCTCAAACAAAAGGAGCACATTAACCATACACAAAAGGGCTCAAGTTAAGGATCAAGCCTAACAAGTAATTACAAAAAAAAAAAAAAAAAAAAAAAAAAAAAAAAAAAAAAAAAAAAAAAAAAAAAAAAAAAAAAAAAAAAANGAAGTCAAAGCCCAAAGAAAAGCATTAAACCTCGCTAAAGACCAAGCCTCTCACCAAAACCTCTCAACCCCTCTAAAAATCTTATTATTCCTTTCAAGCTAAATATCCTATAAAACAGCCAAAAACCCAACGTGCCAAAGAAACTGCGCCTTGTCACAACAGTGGGCACAGAGAAGAACCTCCTGCAAGATAGAACAGTCTCCATTACGAGCCAAACAAACCCCAAAAAATCTCCAAGAAGCTATCCCAAATTGAACAAGCAAAATGACAGCTCCCAAGGATATATTGAGACCCCTAGATGCATTTCTTCAAAAAATGGTCTATTGTGATCTCAACATGAAGGGATAGTCTCTAAACACGGTCCAAACTGTTATGTCTCTCAACATTGGTTTGGTTGTTGATTCTCGTAAATGGTGTATTGATCCTTCAGGTATTTTTTTTCTGTAAAAATCTTTAACTCGACATCTGAATTCTTATACACCTTTGGGCAAAGAGGTTTATGCGGATTTATGGAAATCAAAAAGTCCCAAGAGAGTTAGCATTTCATTGGTGATTATGCTCAAAGGAAGTCTTAATACTTCAGAAGTTCTTCAAAGAAAGTTACCATCTAATTGCATTTTTCCCTCCATTTGCTCATTATGTATTGCTGTTGATGTATTGATTCTCGTAAATGGTGTATCGATCCTCCATTTGCTCATTTGCTCATTGTGTAGTGCTGCTGGGGACTCCATGAAACATATTTTCTTTGATTGTCCCTATTCTCGAGCCAACCTTCTTTTGATGTTTAATCTTTAGTGGTTGTTCTCTAACTGTTTCAAGGCCAATGTTCTTCCATTCTGGTAGGGCCTGTTTTCCCCTCCAAATACAAATTTAGTGGATTAATGCAGTTAAAGCTTTATTATATGAGTTTTGGTTGGAGAGGAACCAATGAGTTTTCCAGAAGAAACAATTGTTTTGGATTGATTGTTTTGAATCAACTCGTCTAAAGGCTCCCTCCTAGTGTACTGTATCCAAGCACTTTGTTAGTCTTTTATTGCAATATATAATTTTCTTTTATCACTCCCTCGTAAAGTTTGTATGCTCTAAGCAATAGTCTCTTTTTCATTACACCAATGAAAAGTTTTGTTCTTTGTTAAAAAAAAATGTACCGTGGACTATTCCAAATAGGAAAAACAGGTGAGGTCAGTAGCATACAGACTTCAACTGCAAAAGGATTCGTGCATTCATCCTCAATTCCATTTGTGATACCAAAGGAGGGTGCCATCCTAGCCCCATCGGCAATTTTGAGTGTACACCCAACCATGGACTTCTTCAGGAGAACAAGAGTTGTTAATTTAGTGGAAAGGGAAAATTGAAGAAGANCTTTTTTCTTTCTTTTTTTTATTTTTTTTTAAAGAGGAAAACAAGGTGTCTTTTTCATTGAGGAACGAAATCACAAAGGAGGGAAAAATGATCTCCGAGTAGTGACTAGAGAAGTGGTATTATATTCTTTGAAAGGGAAGATACATCTACACCAATACATAGCACTAAAAATAACAAAGTCTATAAAACTATCGTAAGGAGAAATTTAAGTCACTGGAGATCCTGTAGGAGATTTTTTCCTCTTACTCCCTACCCTTAAAGTTACAAGATTAGATAACACATTGAGCATCTGAAAATCTAATAAAGAAGAAAATATCTGGACTCATTTTCAAATAAGCATCTAAAATGGATGTTGCAAGAGAAATGAATCATCATAAAATATTCAGATCCTTTTTCTTTTCCATAAAACCAAAGACCCTATCGAGTATTCTTACCCTCCCCCGCTGCAATAAGTGAGAGTGCATGAGCTGGAGATAGTACAACTTCTTCCTTAATTCCTTCCACAAAGGTGCCCTAAAACATGAACGTAAAAACAAATGCACATAGTTTCAACATTCTTATAATGATTATCATAAGCTCTTAACAGTGGAGTAAATATCATGGTTGCAAGCAAATAGAATACAGAAAACTGGCAAGAAGTTGAGATTTTTAATAGTCGTCCTTGACTCATATTAAGCAAATGCTAAATGAATCCAGAAGTAAAGTAAGTGCATCTTGCCCAGTTTTCTTTTTCTTTTCTTCTTTTTTTCTCTCCTTCCTCCTCCCCGCCCCCCCCAAAGAAAAGCATTAAACCTCGCTAAAGACCAAGCCTCTCACCAAAACCTCTCAACCCCTCTAAAAATCTTATTATTCCTTTCAAGCTAAATATCCTATAAAACAGCCAAAAACCCAACGTGCCAAAGAAACTGCGCCTTGTCACAACAGTGGGCACAGAGAAGAACCTCCTGCAAGATAGAACAGTCTCCATTACGAGCCAAACAAACCCCAAAAAATCTCCAAGAAGCTATCCCAAATTGAACAAGCAAAATGACAGCTCCCAAGGATATATTGAGACCCCTAGATGCATTTCTTCAAAAAATGGTCTATTGTGATCTCAACATGAAGGGATAGTCTCTAAACACGGTCCAAACTGTTATGTCTCTCAACATTGGTTTGGTTGTTGATTCTCGTAAATGGTGTATTGATCCTTCAGGTATTTTTTTTCTGTAAAAATCTTTAACTCGACATCTGAATTCTTATACACCTTTGGGCAAAGAGGTTTATGCGGATTTATGGAAATCAAAAAGTCCCAAGAGAGTTAGCATTTCATTGGTGATTATGCTCAAAGGAAGTCTTAATACTTCAGAAGTTCTTCAAAGAAAGTTACCATCTAATTGCATTTTTCCCTCCATTTGCTCATTATGTATTGCTGTTGATGTATTGATTCTCGTAAATGGTGTATCGATCCTCCATTTGCTCATTTGCTCATTGTGTAGTGCTGCTGGGGACTCCATGAAACATATTTTCTTTGATTGTCCCTATTCTCGAGCCAACCTTCTTTTGATGTTTAATCTTTAGTGGTTGTTCTCTAACTGTTTCAAGGCCAATGTTCTTCCATTCTGGTAGGGCCTGTTTTCCCCTCCAAATACAAATTTAGTGGATTAATGCAGTTAAAGCTTTATTATATGAGTTTTGGTTGGAGAGGAACCAATGAGTTTTCCAGAAGAAACAATTGTTTTGGATTGATTGTTTTGAATCAACTCGTCTAAAGGCTCCCTCCTAGTGTACTGTATCCAAGCACTTTGTTAGTCTTTTATTGCAATATATAATTTTCTTTTATCACTCCCTCGTAAAGTTTGTATGCTCTAAGCAATAGTCTCTTTTTCATTACACCAATGAAAAGTTTTGTTCTTTGTTAAAAAAAAATGTACCGTGGACTATTCCAAATAGGAAAAACAGGTGAGGTCAGTAGCATACAGACTTCAACTGCAAAAGGATTCGTGCATTCATCCTCAATTCCATTTGTGATACCAAAGGAGGGTGCCATCCTAGCCCCATCGGCAATTTTGAGTGTACACCCAACCATGGACTTCTTCAGGAGAACAAGAGTTGTTAATTTAGTGGAAAGGGAAAATTGAAGAAGAAGCTTCCTGAGAAGTGTGTGATAAGGTCACATTGAGATTTCCTGAATAAGCTTGAGGGCAAATCAAACCCTTGGGCTGAGGGTATTTCGAGGAGTGGAAAGCATCCGTAGTATTTCAGTTTTGTCAGGAGGAAACTTGTTTAAGTAGAGGCAGAGGAATGATTTTGTATGAGAGTTGAGGGATTATATGAGCAAAGAGTATGTAAGAGAGTGATGCAAATGTCGTTGTATATGCTTGTGGAGGTAAGCCCTAAAGGTTAGTAAGTGGGCCCCAGTCTATGATATTCGCTGTAAGAACAGTAGAGAGAGAAGGGGAAGCTTATAGTAACTAGTGGCTTCCAAGGAGAGAAACAAACCTCTTGAAAGTCAAAACGGTTTTGGTTAAATTACTTCTCCTTGCATCTTAATATACTACAGTGAAATGAGTTCTGTCACAAGTCCATTTAATAATCACTTTAACATCCCCTGAGCATCCTCTCTGATTCTCCTAGCAAGGAGAGTGTAAGCCCACCGCTAGCAGATATTGTCCTTTTTGAGCTTTCCCTTTCGAGCTTCCCCTCAAGGTTTTTAAAACACGTCTGCTAGGGAGAGGTTTCCACACCCTTATAAAGAATGCTTCGTTCCCCTCTCTAATCGATGTGAGATCTCAGAGTCCACCCCCCTTTGGGGCCCAACGTCCTCGTTGGCACTCCGTCCGGTGTCAACCATTTGTAACAGCCCAAACCCACCGCTAGCAGATATTGTCCTCCTTGGACTTTCCCTTTGGGCTTCCCCTCAAGGTTTTTAAAACGCGTTTGCTAGGGAGAGGTTTCCACACCATTATAAAGAATGTTTCATTCCCCTCTCCAATCGATGTGGGATCTCACTCAAAGCTGTTAAACTGGAATTTGATGACAATAAGACATTGAATAAAGAATAAGAAAAAAAAAAGTATTTACCTGATCATCCTCTCTGATTCTTAGATTTTGTCCAGCGGGATTCAATAAATCATTGACAACCTGGGATGAAGGAAACTATTTAGTGCCATTAAAACTACTCAACCTAAGTACAAACCTGATTTTGAACTATTTTACTTTTTGTTGCATCAGAAATCTAAAAGCTTAGAAAAGTTTGCAAATGAAGTGACAAAAAAACCAAGCATCAGAAACTAAAAATAAATAAATGGAAAGGAACATACCTCATTGTAGATTTCTAGGTATGACACCCGAAGAAGAAACTCCCGATTTGGGGTCTGGATGTAGAAAGACATTAAACAAAGCATTTCTTTGAAGATGATGTATTTAAACCATATAGATAATTTCCTTGTAATTACCTCTTGGATGATGCTAAATGCATCCTTCACAGCCAGTGGTATTATTCCTGGCGACCTCTGATCACCCTACAAATGGAGTGAATGGTGTAAGTTCATTGACAATATCATCTAATCCAACTATGTGACTATATAAATCACATTTTTCATAGTCTAAAAGGAAAGTATGAAGTACATTAGGTCTCATTAAGTTTATAAAAGCCTGCCAGCCTCCATCGAATATAGATTCATAAAATTGTGCCTCTTAAAAGTCAAGTCAAATGAAATACAAATGTATGCCTCTGAAATGTCTCTAGACCATAATCAAGCCATCAAAAGTTCATTCAATAATATGTAATATCTTAACTCCAAGTCAAAGTCATCTATTTCCTATTTAAACCTAAGAACTTGTGAATAATGAAATAATGAAATGCATGCGAATAATAATGCTTTTTTTTTATAAGAAACCAAGCATTCATGAAGAGAAAATGAAAGAAAATACAAGTGTGTACTAAAAGAACAAGCCCACTATGAGATCCCACATCGGTTGGGGAGGAGAATGAAACATTCTTTATAAGGGTGTGGCTGCTAGCGGTGGACCCCTAAACTAATTGCAAAAACATATCAAAATCCAAAAGAATCATGCTAAATTGATAATTACAGAAAGGCCGATTAAAAAAGCCCGAAGTCAAATCTAATCCCCTCCCAGAGCTACTCACCGAACCTCTCCGCCCCTTTAAATTCTGCTATTTCTCTCAAGCCACAGGCCCCACATGCAAATAATAATGTATTAATGTATTAAAATGTAAATAACTACCAATTTGTTTTATGTTTAAACATAGTCTACCGAATGTTGTAGGTAAATGATTTTATATTAACCTTGAATGAAACGTGACAAGTAGCTCAATAGTTCCAACTATTAAAAATGGATCAGCTCACATGTAGTATTAGGAGCAATTAAATGATGATACTTTGAAAGGCACAACAGAAACTTTATACTGCATAACCAAGCCAAAAGTGAATAATCTTCCATAATGTTACAGACTCGAAACCTAATTCTCTATTTGAATTGTAGTATTCTAGAAAAGTTGTTTCCATTTCGCCTCCATTTAGTATCTTTTGAAAACTCTTAAATTACTTTATTCTTATGTAAATAATTTATTTGGTTATCTCAGTATCAATACCCAATTGCCTCACCTTCATGGTTTCTTTGTTTTCCTATGACGGTTTTTTTTACTATTAGACCTTCATTCTTTTAGGAGTAAAACTCTTACGTATTAGTTTGGAATTGCTTTAAAACTAAATGATTTTAATTTATAACAAAACAAGTCAACAAAGGAAACAACAAAAGATTGATCCTAGCATAGAAATTATAAGCATCATAGCAATGGCAGGGATGAGAATTAGAATTTAAGCAGTTGATATGTTTAGAATCATGAAATGACATTACAATCTAGCACCAGTGACATACTAATACAATACTGCTCCTATTTTCTTTATAACAAACAAAGAAATAAGGAAAAGATAGTCTTCAAACATCTGTACTACGGTTAGTAATATGGTACGGGTTATTAAGTAAAAAACTCTTCAAAAAGACATGATTATGTTGCAAGTCTAAACTAGTCCGCTGTTTTTCTTATTAGATTTTTAGGTACATGTGTCTTTTATAATATAGAAAGACTAACTAAATTTGTAAATACTAGGTAACTATACAGATAAATTATGGAGGTCAACTACTTCCCTTATTTAATGGACTACATAAATATCTCTTAACTTACGACTAGGAATTAAATAAATATTCCTTAAATCAAGGTCGCTCCCTTCTACGGGTTCCAACCAAATTTGGACTACCTAAAATGAAATTGTCTCCCTTTGCTGATCAAGATTATTGAATTGAGATTATGATTATAAGTTATTGAGGCTATCATTTTAATAGGCATTAATTTGTTTCATTGCTGAATTTGTATGTTTCTTCATGCTGAGGTCAGGTCTCCTTTTTTCCTCACCTTCCGTTAAATAAAATGTTCTTGTTCATGCAAAGAAACTGATCATAAAGCAATGACGAAGACAATAAGGTTTGAATCTTACATGCATGGTGTGAGTCTTCCCACTGCTCGTCACCCCATATGCAAATATCGTACCTGTGTGTGTGGGGAGGGGTGGAGGAAAAGATGGAACATGATTAGGAAATAACAGCATATCATATTTTTCAAACAGCATATCATGCTCATAACAAAGCATAATGCAGAGATAACAATAATGAAAACAGTATTAATCGGCAGTTATAATGTTGAGACAGCACTTTCTAAAACCAGTTGATGTCACGTGTACTGATCAGGACCGTGCTTATGCATACTAGTCAAGCACGAATATGTACAGCATAAAATAAACGCAGGCTGTGTTGCAGACATGAGGAAACTCTTTTCCTACCCACTCTTTGTAGATATTGTTAGAATATATGAATTAGTCAATGTGGGTGGGGGGTAGCAAATCAGTTTCTGGTGAGTGGAGAGAATACAGGGCTCTAATTCTGTAGTATTTTTTCAGCCCCATTAATGTAGTTGTAAATCCTCATATAGGCTCTATCAAATCCATATCAGCACACTTTTCTGGGCATGTTAGGAGGAAAGAAAATGAACAATCATATAGAATTGGTGAGGCAATGTCAAGGAGCCATGGCAAAGGAGGTTCAAAAAATTCCCAAAAATGAGAAGCCTGTTAGCATTAGAACAGCAAAAGAAAAATAAATAAATAAACGGAGCAAAAAAAACGATACTCGACTTCCCTTTCGACACTAGTGACAGCTGAACTTATGGTTGTAGCTTTAAGGGATCAGGGATCGATTAATATAATGTTATACATTTCTTTTTTCTTCTACTCCTAGTCTACTGTTTCCTTCATCACAATGTATCCTTCTTGCTTTTCATGTTTAAAACAAAGCAAGATGAGGACAACTATTGTAACTCGAAGAAAACTAAATAAATTAATTAATTAATTATCAAGATATAACTCGAACCATTCACACGAACTTAACGTCAACGCAAAATATCACCAAACCAAATATCAGTAATGCTTACCATTAACGCCCTCCATAGCACCACTAACAATATGTTGTGCAGCAATATCATAGACATGACGAGTAGTTGTTGTAGGACCAAAAACTCGATCTAAAAGCATGAAGAGAACATATTTGAAGTGAGAAAACGCTACTTTTGGAGGCGTGACGAAACAAGATACAAAAATTTAGAGAAACAAAAAGAGTGAAAATGAATCTAAAACCTTAATACAATATGCAATGGCATATAAACATGAAGTACACATACCAGTAACACTTGAAAAAACTATAGATTTTTAACATGCAATTTTGATAATTTAATAGCACGATCAGGAGGATAATCATATTAGATAAAGGAAGTTCGCCTATGCATTTTTCTCCATTGATAGGGATATGATTCATACATGTCGTTCGCCCATGCATCTTTTAATCCAAGGGGCGAGCGAACTAATAAGTTATTATTGCAATTTTAATCCAAGTACAAATATCTTACATCAAATACACTTAAGAAAATTACCATAAGCATATGCTGTAGTCGGATTATGCTCATTCCTTACAATTGTTTCACCATCTGCATACCATGCAATATCCTCTCCTTGACGAATCTCCCGTGGACTTCTCAAAGCAAAACCGTCGCGTTCATTAGAAATTGGGCAGAAAACCTACTCATCAAAGCTATAGATAAATTTGCCAAAATGAAATGCACCTGAGCGGACGAAATCGAACCGTGACTGTGACATTTTCTTTGGATCTTTCCACATCTAAGTGCAAATTGTCGGAGTAAAAATACTGTGGCTTACTTCGAGCTGAAGAAGACGCAGGAGAGCTCTGCCCATCAATAGAAGTTTCCAGATACTGTTTCGATGATGAGGTAGTAGAAGATGATGGCGATTTCGCAACCTTTGTAGTAACAGAACCCAAGTTTTTGGACTTTGGACCTTGTCTGGACGCCATTACCACTTCATATGGATCCTAAAAAGTTTATGGAGAAGAACATCAAATATCTTTTAGGAACAATTTTGGTATATCAATTTCCTAAGAATTTGTTGAGGATTGTTGGGAGGGTGTCCCTTGGCTAATTTAGTGGAAGATTATGGGTTTATAAGTGAGGAATACTATCTCTATTGGGTATGAGGCCTTTTGGGGAAGCCCAAAGCAAAGCCATGAGAGCTTATGCTCAAAGTGGATAATATCATATCATTGTGAAGATTCGTAATTCCTAACATGGTATCAAAGTCATGCCCTTAACTTAGCCATGTCAATAGAATCCTCAAGTGTCGCACAAAGAAATTGCTAGCCTCGAAGGTGTAGTCAAAAGTAACTCATGTGTCGAACAAGGGGTGTACTTTGTTCGAGGGCTCCAAAGAAAGGAGTCAAGCCTCGATTAAGGGGAGGTTGTTCGAAGGCTACGTAGATCTCAAGGAGGCTCTATGGTATACTTTGTTCGAGGGGAGGATTGTTGAGAATTGTTGGGAGGGAGTCCCATATTGGCTAATTTAGTGGAAGATCATGGGTTTATAAGTGAGGAATACTATCTCCATTGGTATGAAGCCCCTTTTGGGAAGCCCAAAGCAAAACCATGAGAGATTATACTCAAAGTGGACAATATCATACCATTGTGAAGATCCGTGATTCCTAACAGAATTGTCATTCCTTAAACATGGGGTCGGATTGAGAGAACCTAGAAAAAGGTCATTAGTAAGAAAACGTATCATAAAATTCCTAATTCAAGGCCATCCTCCAGCACGTTGATTACTAGGATAAGCAATGTACTCAATAAAGAATCTGTAATACCCCATTTTTTTATTACTAGAAACTTCGACGAATATTTACATATATGGGTTCTCATTGCAAAGCCAAATTTCACGCTTGCCAAACTTCAAAACCTCACCAGCAAGTCAAAAATTCCTCAAAAATTAGAACAAAGAGAATAAGAAAACAACTAAAACGCCACATTCAAAGTCGAATTCAAGAACTTCCTCCTAAAACTCAAGCAGCCCAACACTGATTTCCCCTTTTGCCGCCCACCCATTTCCGCTAAACCAAACAGGATATGATTGAAGAAAGTAAATCACCTGGAACGAAGCTAAATCAAACAAGCATTGCAGACCAAATCCAGATTTTCAAGCAAAAATCACGAAATTCCGCAAGGGGGGTGTTCTTCGAACAGAGGAAAACGCAGATCTAAGAGTGAGGAAGTGCAAGTAAATTAATCAACCAATAAATCATAATCAAAGTCATGATTATAAGTGAAATAGAGATCAGAGAATCATACTATAATTTGTTGATTCCTCTACTTGTAGCTTTCCTTACATGCCTCGGAAGCGATGCCGTTCATCAAAGGCCTACAGCATTTATAATCCAAGTTTTAGAGAGAGGAAGGCAGCTCACAAACTTGCAATTTCAAGCATGGATATAGAAAAGAGAGAAAAAAATTAATGGAAAAGTGAAAAGGGTGTGATTGAAGTCAATGTCTATTACTACAAAAAGAAATTGTTGCCTACTCCAAAGAGAGAAAGTGATTGTTCTCACTGCTCATTTTTTATTGCAATCTTTACATATTATATATATTATAAGTAAAAAATTATATGATATTGTTAGCTCGATTAAAGAATCGTTCGTTGGACAAATACGTTATTAAAGGTGTTCAAATGAACCAATGACTCATCCTACCTAATCCAATGATGTTTTAAAAACTCGAACATTCTGTTCGTTTTGCAAGTTTAAACTTTTTTGGTCGGGCAATCCGAAAATCTGGTTCACATTACAATCTAAGCTAACTCAACCTTATTTTCAAATTATTATAAATATTAAGAGTATTTGGAAATGTTAATGATGCTTTTTGACCTAGGAAGTTTGATGTTTGACTTTTTTTTTTTTTTTAAATAATTTTGAAAAATAACGGGACAACCCAACCTAAGAATAGAGGTTGAATTGAATTATAAACAAACTCTGTTGTACTTTTAAAATTATTATAAATATTAAGAATATTTGACGTTGATAATGATACGGTGTAGCTTATAAATATTTAATATTTGAGTTTTATAAATTTTTCGTTATTATTGTGACATGTACGGTGAATAAATAATTTTTTTTAAAATAATTTTAAAAAATGTGATAACCCACTTGGATAGAGGAACAAGTGTGAACGAGAACATTGGGTCTTGAAGGGAGGTGGATTGTGAGATGTCACATTAGTTGGAGAGGGCAACGAAGCATTATTTATAAGAGTGGAGAAACCTCTCACTAGCATAAGCGTTTTAAAACCTTAAGGGGAAGTCCAAAGATGACAGTTTAGGCTGTTACAATAACCCGATGACACAACCAAATCCAACCCAAAAATAAATGTTTGATTGTTTACAATAGTGTGGAAACCTCCCCCGGGCATAAATGTTTAAAAAATGTGAGGCAAAAAAAAAAAATGCTCATAGTGGGCTTGGGCAGATACAATAACCCGACAACCCAAATCCAACCTAAAAATGAAGGTCTCAGTCAAGTTAGAAACTCTATTCGATCATTCGAGTCATGGACTCAAAATTTTGAGTTGGTCCAGCCAACGTTTATAGTTATATAAAAAAAATTCTAAAAATACAAGGAAGAAACTAAAATAAATTTCAATGGATTAAAAGTAACATTAGATATATATATTGGGTGACTTCCTAAGTGAGACCTCACATGGGTTGGAGAGGGGTACGACCCGTTTTTTATAAGAGTGTGGAAACCTCTCCCTAGCAGACGCGTTTTTAAACGTTGAGAGGAAGCTCGAAAGAGAAAGCCCAAAGAGAACAATATCTGCTAGCTATGGATTTAAGCTGTTATAAATGGTATTAGAGCCAGACATCGGATGATGTGCTAGAAAGGAGGCTGAGCCCCAAAAGGGAGTGGACACTAGGCGGTGTGCCAGCAAGAACGCTGGGCCTCGAAGGAAGGTGGATTAGTGGGTCCCACATCGACTAGAGAGAGGAACAAGTGTCAGCGAGGATGTTGGGGCTTGAGATGGGTAGAGTGTGAGATCCCACATTGGTCAGAGAGGGGAACAAATATAAGGGCATAGAAACTTCTCCCTAGCAGACTCGTTTTAGCAGACTCGTTTTAAAGCCTTGAAGGTGAACCCTAGAAGAGATCGTGAGATCCCACTTCGTTTGGGTTGTTGCATTGATATTTTCCTGAGACGACAATATCTGTTAGCAGTGGGCTTGAGTTGTTACGCTGAGAAAGTAAGTAACACGTTGAAAGAACGTGTATTGGTCTTTGGGGATGATTTTCACTCTTGGAAACAAAAAGTAAGTAACATGACTATGTCGTAAATGAATGTAGGGCACCTGAATTTAAAGAATCGTGGACATGACACGAACATTGTGGGGAATCATTAATATATCGATGTAACCAAATTTCAAATTATGAATAATGGGGCAAGAGATTATGTCATCAAAGAATTGGCGTGCAAGCGAAGCACTATTGGCGGCAATAAATAGCTCAATGAGCGATGATTGATTCAGTCCCTACCTCTGAAAGTAGAAGGAAGGCAGTGTCCTCGATTGTTCCAGAGAAAAAGATCATGGCACACCAGAACCGTGACATTAAAATATTGTGATGAGTTGAATTGAACGGGATTTGAGTATTGAGTTGAAGATGATTGTCGAGAATTGGCAGACTAGACGTGCTTTATAAAGTATAGTATAGGGCTAAACTATGCACTAACACGCGTGAAGAATGATTGTCATTAGATGGGGTTGGTTTGGTAAAATCATGAGTCCAATAATTCTTTCTATGTGTGAAAAACAATAATTTATTGAACAAAAGGAATTATACACGTGCAACTCAAATAACTTTTTGGCATTTATTATTTTAATAAATAAAATGCTATTTTAAAATTTTAAATTAAAATATATATCTTAATCACAGACTCGTCCCTTTATACTGACTATTAGGAGTCGTTACTGAAAAAAAATGAGAGGTAGAGGAAATTTTTTAATTTCATGACTCGAAATAATGAAACGCTGAGAAAGGCGGCTAGAACTTAGCACAAGACTCTAGTCTATCTTTATCTCATAGAGTCATGCTCGTGCTCTTTTTACCTGGTCCTTACTGGGCTCGAACATCCATTCATTCTTATCTTAGGAACAAAAAAAGTCATATTTTTTAGTTTAAGTGGTATAGGTGCGCAAATAACTAGTCTCGTGCCGAACCAACTAAGATACATATGCAAGCTAGCTAGTAATAACTTATCGCTACTAGAGGTTAGTTAGTGACCCTCCATGTGAGGACCCAGATCCACCGAGATATTGTCCGCTACTAGAGGTTAGTTAGTGACCCTCCATGTGAGGACCCAGATCCACCGAGATATTGTCCTCTTTGGGCTTTCCCTTTCGAGCTTTCCCTCCAGGCTTTAAAACGCGTCTGCTAGGGGAAGGTTTCCACACCCTTATAAAAGGTGATTTGTTCTCCTCCCCAATCAATGTGGGACATCATAATCCACCCCCCTTCGGGGCCCAGCGTCCTCGCTGGCACTCGTTCCTTTATCCAATCGATGTGGGACCGCCCCCAAATCCACCCCCCTTTGGGGCCCAGCGTCCTTACTGGCACACCGCCTCGTGTCTACCCCCCTTCGGGGAACAGCGAGAAGGCCGGCACATCGTCCGGTGACTGGCTCTGATACCATTTGTAACGACCCAGATCCACCGCTAGCAGATATTGTCCTCTTTGGGCTTTCCCTTTCGGGCTTCCCCTCAAGGCTTTAAAACGCGTCTGCTAGGGGAAGATTTCCACACCCTTATAAAGTGTGATTTGTTCTCCTCAACCAATGTGGGACATCACACTCCAGCCGTTGTAACGAAATGAATTTTTTTATAAATTTTTTTTTGACCGAGGTCACTGACAAGGTCGCAAAAATTTTGACGACCGTTGGAGTTTTCGGATCGCACAACCATGACCTCGGCGGATCGTCTCTAGACGTTCCCTCCCTCCTCCAACCTTCAGCCAATGTCTCAAACGCTAGCATAGAGGAAGAAAAGAGCTGAAAAATCGAGAAAGAGAGAGTTCATAGTTTTTCTGGCGAGAACCTGCGCCTCCAACGAACCCATGACCATACCTGAAGTCCTACATTTCAGTAAACTCTCAGACCTCATCTGTAAGGACAGGAACAACGAAATGAAGAGAGAAAATGATGGAAGACGAACGGTTTTGTCTCGTCAGACATAAATGTCGGCAAAATAGAGACCTTCGATCTAGCAAACACGCAGAGGATTAAGTACATGTCATGATATAGCGGTTCGTATGTAGTTAGGATATAGATCACTTCACTCAAATTTAAAGACATAAAAATAGCATGTTCTAT
Organism: Cucurbita pepo subsp. pepo; assembly: GCF_002806865.2. NCBI lineage: Eukaryota > Viridiplantae > Streptophyta > Magnoliopsida > Cucurbitales > Cucurbitaceae > Cucurbita > Cucurbita pepo. The sequence continues at coordinate 8,017,507 of NC_036647.1, read as the reverse complement.
TTCTTTACAAATCATAAAAACTCTAGTCAAACCTTAAAATTATACTTAAAATCAGTACTAATCAAAACAAGTCTTAAAAAACATAGAAAATTGAATTGAATCAAATCTCGTTAATTAACGAGATTTGAAAGGAGGAAGATGAAGAGGTTTAATTAACGAGATTTGAAATCGACAAAGAGACACGCGGACTATGAAATCGAAGGTGATCGTTAATGAAATTGATTTCATATGAGGGCAAAAACGAGCCGTGATCGTGAATTACACTAGAATCATAGCAGAGTCGAGTTTTGAGTACAATAAGTCGAACAACATCTATCAAAGAAACGGGAAAAAAATTAGGTGAAGTTGGTCTCAAGCAAGTGAAGGTTGAAGGGTTATTGATGAATGACAGACAAACAAAACAAAGCTTTGGTTGTGCTTAATGGGAGTCTGTTTGACACTGTATAAGAGTCTTGAATGTCAAGAGAATAAAGAGCTCGTTAGGAATTATTAGTAGTCACGTATGGAGATATAGGGAGACTGAAATGTTACTTACAACGAGTGACGATTCCTCCGTATCTGTTTGACTTCTCTAGAGCCCAAGATAGATGAGGATACTTTAACTTATGCACAAGAAGCACGATGACTAGATGGACCATGGAGAGTAGGAAATCAGAGGCTAAGTTCACCTTGAAACGCGAATATACCCTGTGATGTCCCACATTGGTTGGAGAGAAGAACAAACCACTATTTACAAGGGTGTGAAAACTTTCCCCTAGCAGGTGCATTTTAAAGTCTTGAGAGGAAGTCCGAAAAGGAAACCCCAAAGAGAACAATATCTACTACTGGTGGATCTTGGTCGTTACATACCCTACTGGATAACTTACACTCTTAGGAGTAAGCCGGGTATATGAACCCTAAGAACCTAAGAAGGCTAGGTCATTTTATTATTGAGAGATGGATCATAGACCACTATTTGATGGTGGGAGCATATAGAGCTGTGTGTCACAATCACACTTTTGTAGCAGCGAGATTGCAATTGTATGGCACTTATTAACCTAGCGAACAAGTGAGCCGGGTAGAAAGTCAAACTTTGCAAACAACCTTAGTGTATGATCGAGCCTCGGTCACGTTTGAAAGAAATATTTCAGAAAACGTGAGTGAGAAAATGCATTGAAAACAATTTGAAAAAAATCAATGTTATAAGCCAAAAGAGAATAAGTAACAACGACTTCAATAACATATAACACGGGTTGGAAGAATTGACAATTAGTCACGTCCCCTTATAGTACATCTTGGGACATTTTAGCCCTAATGAGTGTAACATGATTTTGGTGACCGATCATGCATCATGTGGCCATGGACAATACGTCCTAGACAAGCATAACCAAGATATCCGATACAAGCTAGCAACTCATTCGTACAAATGAGGAAAATATAAAATAATTAAATACTGAGAATAAAATAAAATATAAGATATAATATGTAAGATATATTCCATAAATAATATATCTCAACAGCTACATATCTTCGTTAGTTGGAGAGGGAAACAAGTCATTTTTTATAGGGGCGTGAAAACCTCTACCTAATAGACGCGTTTTAAAATTGTGAGATTGACGACGATACATAACGAGCCAAAACGGCCAATATCTGCTAGCAGTGGGCTCGAGCTGTTACAAATGGTTTTAGAGTAAGATACGGGACTGTAAAAAAAAAATCTTTAAATCTTTATTTTCATTTCTTTAGTAAATGTGATATCGATTTAAAGAAATTGTGAAAAAAAAAATATAATTATAAATTTAAAAATTATAAATTAAAAACGAAATCTTTATTGGTTGATATAAATACTAAAATAGTTTAAAAAAAGTGTTTTTTTTTTCTTTCTATTTTTAAAGATATTTTCAAAAGCTAAGCTAAAAAGTAATTTTGCTTTTAAAATTTGATTAAAATTTAATGAAAATTATAAAAAAGAAATAGTGAGAAAATAAAAATAATTTTAAAAAACATAAAGAATAATGGTACGTTAGAAACGTAAACGCTTCCCACTAAGCTTTTGATAAACTTTACTTTTCAGCTAGCCCGACACTATCCGACATTAACTCTTTGATATACTTCTCGATGGAAATATCCATCGTCCCATTAATAACGAATGGGCCCACATAATTCAATCCTGCTAGTTGCTAAATCATTCCACATCATTTTAGCAACAACAAAAGTTGTAAAGAAGACAGCAACAATACTACTCGAATAGGACGGTTTTAATATTCTCCATACGTAATCTTGAATTTTTTTTTTTTTATATGGATTAATATCAGTGAATATTATTTTTTAAATAAACTATTTAACAAAATTAAAATTTTAAAATTTAAGAGAGTTGAGTTATTTTATTATTATTATTATTATTATTATTATTATTATTATTATTATTATTATTATTATTATTATTATTATTATTATCTTTTTGGTGGTTATGGGGTATTTTCATTATAAAACTCTATTTAAATGATTATTTATTTCTAACTATAAAATAAATAAATAAATAAATAAATAAATAAAAATATAAAAATGAAGGAATGTAAAGAGTACAATGAGGTGTTACCTAATAATAGCAGCCCATGTGGTTTCCATTAAAGCATTGGTTTAAAGCATTGATAGGCTAACTAACATTTATGGTTATGGTCATCTTATCGAAGCGTAGAATCCCGCTTTAAATTGTATTCTAACACGAGAGACGTTTTCGAAAATCGATCATGCGATATAAATTTTAGGTAGAGAAAGAAAATAATTTTAGAGAGACGGGTTAGAAAGAGACATATACGTCGGTGTATGCATGTGAGATCTCACATTGGTTAGAGAGGAAAACGAAACATTTTTTGTTATAAGAGTGTGGAAACTTGTCAGCATAGCATTTAAAAACCCGGAGAAGCTCGAAGAAAAAGTTCAAATAAGAGCATATCTGCTAGCTGTGGACTTGGACTGTTATAATAGAGGTTGAGTTGGGTTGGATTGGGAAAATCATTTGGACCAACCCGAAATTTGGGTTGGTTGGGTTGGTGACGTGAGCAACTAAAATAGAATTCACAACCCAACCTAGTACAACCCTCAGAGTTGGACTTGGTTGGATTATCACGTTTTTATTATTATTTAAAAAATTATACTTATCCACGGTAGTGTTATATTAATAACTAAAATTTAATAAAACTCAAATATCAAACATTCACGAGTTACAGCAATACTGACATCAGTGACAAATATTAAATATTCTTAAATCTTCATAATAATTTTAAAAATAGGGAGAGTTGAGTTAGATTGTAACCCTATTTTCGAGTTAGTCGGCTTGATTTAAAAAAATGTCAACTTACAAACCGACCCAAATTTTCTATTTTAAAAAATTTTAATCTAACCCAAACCGAATAAATAAAATCTAACCCAACCCAACTATGGCATTTAACACATGAATCAATACATCATCATACTTGATCTTTATGAAAACTCAACACTCATATTTAATACTCACCGAGCTTAAGATTGATTCGTTTGAGATACGTCAAATTTGGACCATTTTTACCTAGGTATTCAACGTTCACTACGATGCTCAACGTTCGGCCCTTGACATATTCAAGACTTCGAACTGTGAGTTTACCCTTGATCATGGCAACCCCAAGAATTTCGGCGACTCACCAGGATTCTCGGGCAACCTCTCCCAAAGACATGCCTGTTCCACTCTCATTAAGTCCAACTATCTTGTTATGCCCACCAAAAACACAAAACATAGAAACATCGAAAACAAGAGGGAAGAAAAGAGAGAGGGAGACGAATGGTCGCAAAACCCCATGACACCGCCGTATAGTGTAGATAACGCCATGGAAGAGAGAACTAACGAGCCAGGGAACACCTTGATGCACACGAGTGATTACTACCAAATGGTGTAGATAACTCTATGTGCGCAGGTTCGAACCTAGTAGATACAGAGGGAGATGAAGGGGTATCAAAATAAGAATGAATGACGATAGTGAGGGTTCTTAGATCCAATTAACGAGGGTTTTCATATCAAGTACGGTTGAAAAACACTTAAAAGAATTGGTAGTTATTATCTATATCAATCTTAATCACCCTAGATAAGATAATCTCTTGAAAATATTTAAATAAAGACAACATAGTAAAAAGACTCGTGTTGGAATATATGGACTAGATACTAAGTCCGAGCGTTACAAGTCTTAGTATCTAACGCTCACCTCCTATTTAAGTGTAGGCTAAATTAATAAAAAAGTGGAAACTTGTCAGCATAGCATTTAAAAACCCGGAGAAGCCCGAAGAAAAAATTCAAATAGGAGCATATCTGCTAGCTGTGGACTTGGACTATTACAATAGAGGTTGAGTTGGGTTGGATTGGGGAAATCATTTGGACCAACCCGAAATTTGGGTTGGTTGGATTGGTGACGTGAGCAACTAAAATAGAATTCACAACCCAACCTAGTACAACCCTCAGAGTTAGACTTGGTTGGATTATCACGTTTTTATTATTATTTAAAAAATTATACTTATCCACGATAGTGTTATATTAATAACTAAAATTTAATAAAACTCAAATATCAAACATTCACAAGTTACAGCATTACTGACATTAGTGACAAATATTAAATATTCTTAAATCTTCATAATAATTTTAAAAATAGGTAGAGTTGAGTTAGATTGTAACTCTATTTTCGAGTTAGTCGGCTTGATTTAAAAAAATGTCAACTTACAAACCGACCCAAATTTTCTATTTTCAAAAATTTTAATCTAACCCAAACCGAATAAATAAAATCTAACCCAACCCAACTATGGCATTTAACACATGAATCAATACATCATCATACTTGATCTTTATGAAAACTCAACACTCATATTTAATACTCACCGAGCTTAAGATTGATTCGTTTGAGATACGTCAAATTTGGACCATTTTTACCTAGGTATTCAACGTTCACTACGATGCTCAACGTTCGGCCCTTGACATATTCAAGACTTCGAACTGTGAGTTTACCCTTGATCATGGCAACCCCAAGAATTTCGGCGACTCACCAGGATTCTCGGGCAACCTCTCCCAAAGACATGCCTGTTCCACTCTCATTAAGTCCAACTATCTTGTTATGCCCACCAAAAACACAAAACATAGAAACATCGAAAACAAGAGGGAAGAAAAGAGAGAGGGAGACGAATGGTCGCAAAACCCCATGACACCGCCGTATAGTGTAGATAACGCCATGGAAGAGAGAACTAACGAGCCAGGGAACACCTTGATGCACACGAGTGATTACTACCAAATGGTGTAGATAACTCTATGTGCGCAGGTTCGAACCTAGTAGATACAGAGGGAGATGAAGGGGTATCAAAATAAGAATGAATGACGATAGTGAGGGTTCTTAGATCCAATTAACGAGGGTTTTCATATCAAGTACGGTTGAAAAACACTTAAAAGAATTGGTAGTTATTATCTATATCAATCTTAATCACCCTAGATAAGATAATCTCTTGAAAATATTTAAATAAAGACAACATAGTAAAAAGACTCGTGTTGGAATATATGGACTAGATACTAAGTCCGAGCGTTACAAGTCTTAGTATCTAACGCTCACCTCCTATTTAAGTGTAGGCTAAATTAATAAAAATACTTTTCAACTTTGCACTTAATAATTTATCTAAAAAATACATCTAAACTTTAAAAAATTTCAGTAATGCCTTTAAACTATTAAAAAAAAATCTCAAAAACACCTTCATCGTTAGATTTTAATAGTGTTTCACAATTATCCCATGAACTTTTAGCGGTGTTTCACAATTATTCGAAGTTTTCTAGTATACCAATATTGTTTCAAATACTCTTAAACTTCAAAATTTCATTAATACCCTTACCACTAGTTTTGAACAAAATCGTTAGTATTTTGTTTTAACAATAACCTTAAACTTTTAATAGTATTTCATAAATACCCTTAAACTTATTAATACTCTCAATTTTAAAAAAATAATAATAAAAATAAAAAAATAAAAAAGAATTTTATCATACTATATTTAATAGTTTTATAAATAAATAATATTATTGTGACCCACTCATATTATTGTAGTTTATTATCATTACTTGCAAATTTAATTTATCCATACCTAAGTATGAAAAACAAAAAAAAAAAAAAAAAAAAAAAAAAAANATATCTCAACTTCTAAAGGGAAGTGATACCATATCGTCCCGACCCACAAAATGTTACGATTTAATGTGAAGCCATGCTATTGCCATCAAGTTTCTTAAACTCACAATAGTATCAAGAACAGATATCTAAATGCAAGTGAAGTCTTGCAGAGATGCCTTGACATTAAATTAATCTAGGTCAAAATTGAAAGTATGATTCCATAATGATCCTTCCAAATTTAGTCATGTTTCACATCAAAATATCATCATCTAAACATTGGGTCCAGTAAAGTAAAAGAAAACTATCGATGATCCATCAAGTCGAGAAAGAAACGAAACCTTACCCCTCTAGCTAGCTGATTTGAGGAACTGCAAAAAAATAAAAAAGAGATCAGAAACAACGCTACATGAACTAAGCAGTAAAACATTTAGAAGTGAAGGTGTCTGGTTTTATAAGTTTAGACAAACACTCCTACAGATTCGGATATTAATTAGATTCACGATCACGACACACGAAGGTTCTACAACAGAATCAGTATAGGAAATGAAACCCCATTCATGGATGAACACTGGTCAAATAATAACAATTTGTGGTGTCTTGATTCACGACGTTGAAAAATCCATTTTAAGAAAACGACATGGCAGAACGATTTACGTTTGTCGATAACCGAGAAATGAAGTTTACCCTGAACTTATCAACTAAACATGAACTGTGTTGTAAAAACAAAACAATAAAAGGAAAATATAGATAGATCCAAGTCAACTAAGAATCCAATCTGGCTTCCATCAGTTCATATGAAATACAACGGAGTACTACAGGACGCAGAGGTTGCTAGAACCAGGGCTAGAAAAGTATAACCAGACGAAAAGTATAACCAGACAAGAGAAAGATATCCGATCTATAACAGGCATGGACTGGATTATGTGAATTGTCAAGAAATGAACTTAGAAAAAAGAATTATATGAAATTGGTCCAAAAGTAAAACTAAAAATTCCATCGTGAGGACAAGACATAATGCTAGAGCCAAAGACATTAAGGTAAAATAAAAAATCTGTGTAACAGATTAGAATTTTGGAAAATATAAATCGAATCTTCGGAACACGAAACAGCACAGTATTGCAGCCCTATAAAACGCACTGCACTATTGGAAGAATACATAAAGACATCTCAAGAACATCTGATTGCCATCAAGCTCCAAATTAGAGATTGAAAAGACAAGAATCCATGAATAATCATTCTGAAATAAGCACACATAAGATAGATAACAACACCCAAGATCAGAAAAACAAAAACAAAGATCGAGAAAAACATATTACAAATGATACAATGATCACAGGACTACCATCACAAATCCCATTAAGTAAAGCAAACAAAAATTGAATATTGGAATGCAATATCAAGCATACTGTGTTTTTATCACATTAAGATGAACAGCATGGATGGTTTTTCCCTTTCTACATCAAAAAGAGTGGTGGAGGGGAGTGTACCTCATATGTTGCTGGGGTACATAAATACCCTAATTTTATCACCCTGCAAAATTGTCCAGAAATTCAATCACAAAACCTATCCCAATATACCATCATTGAACAAATATGAAGAAACAGCTACTCATTCCACATTACCATGGATTTTGGGGGCAAGTTTGACTTAAACTTAGCTCGAACAATGCCACTGTTACCATGAGGTCTGGATACCTTGCCCCAAATGCACCGATAGTGAGTTCCATTTTGCTTCACTTTGGCCTTGTAAATATATGCCAACCGTTTTCCAGCATACCATGCAACCTCTTCCTTGGTATTCACACCTTCAATCTGAATCAGTGATGTTCTTGGATACTGGTTTGACTTGGACCTAAATACCAATTCCAAATTCTTAGCTCCCACACAAACAATAGCATCCCTCACTAACTAATCACTAAACCTAACGCATATTTCAAATCCAGTTTCATCAATTCTCTGGCATCAAACTACACTTAAAAAAGTACTCATCACTAAGAAAAAACCAGTCCAACATTCGATAATCGAAGCGAAACCAATTACCTTTTGTACCCAAGGACCGTTCCTCTGACGTAGAGTCTGAAACAAACACAATACATTAGCAAATCGGTAAAAAACATAGAAAATAAAGCAATCAAATCGGCTTGATCTAGGGTTTGGAGAGAGACCTGATTCTTTCTCCCTGACTTCCCTTCACCATTGCTGCCGCAGTCTAGGATTCTGTAAAATGACGTCTTCAAGCCAAGATACTAAGAACTAAGATCGGTAACCAAATGTAAATGCCATTGGTAAGAAAAAAAATGGAAATCTTTGAGGAATAATCACCTTGGATTTGCAGGTTGAAGAGAGGAAGATGGAGCTGCGGTTCAGAGAAGAAGATGACCACTTATAGAAGAGAGGAACTTTTATAATGGGGATTTGAGGGTCAAAATGATTGAAGAAATTTCTAGGGTTTCCCTTTTAGCGCAATAGATAGATTAAGTCTAAATTAATAAAAAATAAATCAATAAACTTTTAAAGGTTTCGTAATATTTTTATTTTAAAAAAATTCAAAATTTTAATGAATACCTTTCAATTTTATTTAAAATTTACAAAATAATAACTTTTATAATTTTGTTTTAAAAGTTGTTATTATCTCTTGTCGCTCAAAAAAAAAAAAAAAAAAAAAAAAAATAGAATAGTCAGATGTAGAACTACGAGTTTCGGGACAGACAACCTAGTCAGCATTCGAATAAGTCACTCGCGCACTAGAAACAATGAATGAACGAAAGGTAAGACCAAAGTAGAGTGTTCCCTCGACATAGCGAAGAATACGCTTGATAGTAAAAAAGTGATCTACAGTAGGAACATGCAAAAATTGACAGGGAAATATCTATGCACGTAATGGTCAAGTACTGAAGGGTACCAATAAGAGATCAATAGAGAGTAGGATCGAGAAAGGAGAACCATCAACAGTCACATGTTGAAAAACAACCATCGGGTGTGTACTGGTTTGCTATCGAGCAACTGAGCACGAGTAAGAATATCTCGAGCATATTTTAATTGAGTAACATATACATGGATGAAAATTGTTTGTCAATATATAGATTAAAACATGTTGGTAGTGCACATATGATTACCGAGACATTAAAATCAATTTTAATTTTAAAACGGTAAAAGACAAAGTAAAATAGGATAGTAAAATTTTTCACATAAATGAACATAATTCATTTTGTACCCAAAGTCATTTGAGGAAGAAAAAAAAGTTATAAAATGTTGTCGTATCGTGATCCATTGGAGATTATGCCAAGGAAAACCAGGACCTGCCTTATTAAATCCCTCGCTTCACCCTTCAACACATAGAACATACTTGTAGAGAGAGAAGGAGAAACAAAGAGTGATCGAGATAGAGGAACCGAAGAGTTTGAACACTGAGATCTGTATTCACGAAACTCATGTTGGTGTGTTACATAGAGGGCAATGTAGGACAATTACATGACGGGGAAATCGATATGGTAAGACATTGTTCTCTTACTCTATCCAAAAACGATATTTTGGATAAAGGGTATTCAATACTTTTAGATAAATCGGGTTCATATAGGTTAAATTGGATGTTGAAGTACAATCACGAACCAACTTTAAGAATATTTAGGGACTACGACTAAGGCCAAACAAGTAAATGGCTCTATTGTTGGTTGGTTGGAAGAATTGTGTGATATATCACACATGCCACGTGCATGTACCATAACTAGGAGTGTTATGTTATGCTATATATGTAATGTGTTGACCTATGTTGCTATGTTATGTATTTTATGCAATGTCCTATTATACGATGTTATGTATGCTATGAAATGCTATGTATGTTATGTCATGCTACGTCATGTGAAACCATGTTATAGATATATACAATACTAATGATGCATACACGATTCGTATGCGTTAGACTGAAAAATGGATCTAGCAAAGAAAATTTTAAGTAATTTGGATGTCGAAAGCTTGAGAATCGAAGACTCGAATGTCAAGGATGAGGTAAGTAGCCATCTTAGTTTTTTTTCTTAACAAATACGCGTAGGAATTGCTTGGAATACAATATGAACCTTTTAAGTTAAGTATGATTTAAAGGAATATAGAAGAAATGACCCAAGGACAATGAGTTAGGCCATAAACCAAACGTTTTACTTAGGAATCAAGTAACGTTAAAGTAATCTACTGAATGAATTCCGTTGTCTGTGAAATTTTAATGCTAGGTAAAATATGATATGTTACGGTGATGCATGAAAATGGGTGGTCATTGGATAGCTAAACTAAGCAATGATGTAAAATAACCATAATGACCCTACGGTAAACTACCTCGTTCATGACCCAGATGATCTCCAAATGTGATGAAACTTTATAAGAGATATTCTTTTATAGTCTTTAAAGATCATATAAATTTTCAAAGTCATTGGAGTAGGTTTAGACACTAAACCAAGAATTAAAGGTTTAAATGACTAAAATGCCCCTAAAGATTGGTAAGATATTTCAATACTCGAACACCTAAAGAAGACCTATTTATAAGAACCTAAACCAAGAAAATGTGGTAAATGACCAAAATACCCTATAAGGACTTTAAGTTTTTAAGACCACAAGGATTTCTCAAGGTTATAAGAGACTTAGTTATGACCATAAGAAGGAATATACCGGAGCACAAAGCTTATAGAACATGTTACGGGTATAAGTCAAGAATTATGGACAAAATTACCCCTAATGACCCTTAACTAAGATTCAAGATCCTTCTAGAATCTTTAAGAGATACGTTATAACCTTATGATACTATGCATGTTATTATGAAATGTTCATGACATACAGAAAAGGACTCGAATGCTCCTATCAAATAACCTCAAGATTTATGCACTCGAATGAATCCTTTTAAGACCTTGAAGGTTATTAAGTACCATGACAGAGGTGTGTTATACGTTTATGTTATGTTTGGGGTTCATCCTTGGTTTTAAGCCATCAAGAAGCTACCTCGGGATAAGGTTTAAGATAGCCCATGGTGTTTAAGTAATTAGAAGGCTACCCTTATTCAAGAACTCAAAGGTTAGTGCTTGATTTTTAAGCAATCAGGTTGCTATTTCATGACAAGTTCTACGTTTGTAAGAACTGGGTGACTCGAAACACATATAAATGAAGAGAAAATGCATAATCTAAATTAATAATTTCTAAATCTGATGTACATAATAAATCTCTTGCTTTACAAGTTGATCAATTGTAATCTCGTTAAATATGAGTTCAACCTGATAGGGCCTTCGAAAGTTGAATTCTCGAGTCAAATGTTGCATTGTAGGTCGGGCTTTTGGATTTGGATGGAGACATGCAAAGGCTAACGTCAATGTGAGAAGTATACTTTGTGTCAGTCCAATTTGGAGTAAAGGAGATTTGAGCCGTGAGTCTAACAAATCCTTGATGAATATACGTGGAGTAGATTTAGACCACAAGTAAGTCAATAATTCTCGGGGATGCTTTCCCATTATTACTTCCAATGCCACCACTCCAAAGCTGTAGACGTCACATTTTTCTGATATGACCACAGAGTATGCTAATTCTGAATAAAAAAAGAAAAAGATTAAAAGTAATGATTTAAGAAAATCAATTAAGAATTCATTAATATGTGCTCACCTGGAGCTATATATCCACAAGTGCCGCCAACAGTGGTATGATAAGATAACTCATGATCAAGTAATCTTGAGATACCAAAATCGGATAGAAAAGCTTCTAGATTTGAGTCCAAAAGTATATTACAGGTTGTAACGTCCCGATGAATGATTGGAGTAATGCAATCATGGTGTATGTATGACAAAGCATGTGAAACTCTTTGTAGGACGTTCAGTCTTTTCTTCCAATCCAATTCCATTGCTTCTGTGTCGTTACTCAACACCCAAAATAGGCTTCCCCTCTCCATGTATTCATAAATCAGAAACATGGAACGCTTATGGAGGCAAGAGTGAAGCAAGAAAAACAGAGAACGAAAAAGAAAACTGAGGGAAGCAGAATCATCAGCATTTTGAAAATTCCATGATTTTGTGAATCACAAGGGTGAAGCGGGGGAATACTGCCACAAAGCTTTTGATTACCCAAAACAGCACTTACATCAAAACGATGTAGAATTTGATCACAAACTTCGCCTTCAAACTTGTTATACGATAAATTGACATTTCTAAAGAAAAGGAAGGAATCTGAAATTTTGCCTACGAGGTTATTGTAGCTAAAGTTGATGCTTGTAGGCCTTAAATGATTGTCAAGTGAGAAACGGGGAAGTTCACCATCGATGAAGTTATGACTGAAGTCAATCTCCAATGTAATTCCATTATTTAAGACATAGGAGGGAGAATGAGTACTATAAAGTAGTCCCACGAGAGTCGTAGGAATTGGACCACTAAACATGTTGTAACTAACATTCAAAATATTCAATTTCTCTAAATGATCGATTTGCACCGGGATGGTTCCATTGAATCTATTTGACGATAGATTTAGGATGGATAAATTAGTAAGATGGACGACAGAGAAAAGGATTGGGCCCGAGAACGTATTTTCGTGTAGTTCAAGAATTTCCAAGCCTTTAAAATTTTGAATTTTTTGAGAGACTGAATCATTAAAGTAGTTGTAGGAAAGACTTAACCAAATCAACTGAGTTAAAGACCAAAAGGTGGTAGGGAGTGGGCCAATAAGCTTATTATGTTTCATCACAAGATTAGATAGATTACTTAAATTTCCAAACGTGGATGGAATTGAACCAATGATCAAGTTATTGCCTAAATACAGGCCTGTCAAGCTCTTCATGTTCCCTATTTGAGATGGAATAAATCCACCTATTTGGTTGTGGGAAAGATCTAGAGTCTTTAAATGGATCAAACGACCTATGGTTGAAGGGATCGTACCTGTGAACATATTGTTTCTAAGATCAAGTTCTAATAAATTTGTCAAGTTTCCTAATTCTGAAGGAACTTCACCGGAAAGATCATTTGAACCTAAAAACAAAGAGGTGAGTTTGGAGAGTTGAGATATTTCGGGAGGAATTCCCCCTTGGAGACTAGAATTAATGAGATAAAGACCCTTCAAGTTAGGTAAAGATGAGAAATTCAAGTTGTGTAGAGTAGACCCGTTGGGCAATGACCTTCGTACCTGAATCATTATAATACTTCCCGAAGCATCACAAGTTATGCCTTTCCATTTACAACGAAGTGAGATATTTTGATTGACCCACCAACCAGCTTGGAATAGAGCATCACCTTCTTGTTGAAGCGGGAACAGTGTCGATGCATTTGAATATGTAAAAGTTGAATCAAACAAGAAGTTGGAGAAAAGATAGGAGGAAAAGAGGAGAAACCAAAGGGAAGTGAAGTTAGGCATATTGTTTCCGTGGAAGAGAGATTGTAACGAAATGCCCTTTTAATAAAAGTTTAGTTCGAACGAGACAGCTAAACCTCACCATTAATTTTTTTTTTTTATTGATTTTGATTTATTTTTATAGAAATTGAACCTGATATTTAGGTCGGATTTTTTTTTCAAATATTTTGGACTATCTGAAAGTTTTAAGGTGGAAAATTCATCATACACAAATCCGATTTAAATATTAATTTTTATAATCGAAGAGAAATAGACAATAATGCAAATAAATAAATAAATAAATAAATGTATTTTTTTAAGTCGAGATGTGTAAGTTTGTGTCTTCCAGTTAGGTGTCGCTCTCGAAAAGTTTATAAGTCTTGACCGAGTAAAAGATATTTATTTTCTATTTTTTGGACTCATTTTTTAGAAATATCGGGACACACGTAGACATCTCTTTCTCTTAAATTACACAAATTAATATTAATTATATTTGTGGATGGCGAGGATTTAATTTAAATTACATTCTTTTAGGCTAGGCCGCTTTCTAGTCTGGGCTGAATTGAATGTGTAGTACTTCTTTACACACGACCCACACATGCGAATATGGACCCACCAGGCAAGTTTGCACAACCTCTAAGTCTGTTGGTTGGGATAGCTCTCGTTGATGGGCTGTTGCCAGATGACACAATCGCACTTTTGAAGGCAGCGGACTAGCGATTGTGCGGCACTCACTTTCCAACGACAAGTGAGCTAAGCCAATTTGTTCTTGCGTCGCTTACGGCCAAGCGACGTATGATCGAGCCTCTAACCTCGGTTTTAAAAGAAGGTTTTAGAAAACGAGGAGAGAGAGATTTTAGAAAGAGACGTTATATAAGCAAACAAGAGAGAGATAACGACGACTTAACATATATAACATTGGGTAGGGAGAAGTTGACAACTAGTCATATTTCCCTGTAGTACATTCTGAGGCATTTCATGTCTGGCAGGCCTAGACATGATATTTTTGAGGCGTCATACGCCCTAAAACTACGAAAGTAAAAACACTAGAATGAAAAGACATGACAAGGGTTTGGCTTGTCATGGGCATGCGGCCATGGGCAACACGCCTTGGACGAGCATGACCGTGACACCAGACACCTCGAGGGAACAGTAGACGTCATATCATTATAACGAACATAAACGTCATAATCAATCTCTTAATGTACGTTTTCATACTCATCATAATAGTGAAGTATCCCAATACACATGAACACACAATTGTGCGTAAGGTCCCCATACTTTCCGTCGTGGCACAATAAATAATGCAAGACAAACCTCCGTTCTTTCACGACATGTTGAATCCGGTAATTATACGTTCATAATTCTTATACATTATTTCATATATAATATAGCTTCCATGACATGACATAGAGAGATTGTGCATCATAGATTTCCTTATTTCATAACATATTATGGCATATCATAGATCATGACATATCATNTAATAAATAATGCAAGACAAACCTCCGTTCTTTCACGATATGTTGAATCCGATAATTATACGTTCATAATTCTTATACATTATTTCATATATAATATAGCTTCCATGACATGACATAGAGAGATTGTGCATCATAGATTTCCTTATTTCATAACATATTATGGCATATCATAGATCATGACATATCATAGCATTTCGTTTATACCATAACATAATTTGGTGTATCATATAACATAACATCACATATAAAAGCATATGTGTAACGACCTCCTTTTTTATTACGAAAAAAATCATTTAATTGTACTATAATATCAAACACAACACATCCAAAATTTCAATTAAATAAAAACTCGTGTTTTTTGACTTGAACTATTTACGTATGGGTGAAAAATTGATCTATCCATAAATGGAATTTAAATATTAATTTTTGAAAAAATAAATAGAAAATAGAAAATAAATAAATTTTGCTAAGTCAAGAAAGCTACCACTTGACATAGTAAACACATATTTTTTTTTTCTATTTTTTTAGACCCATTTAAAAAAAAAAAAGCGGGGACCATTTTAAAAATAATTATTATTTTAGGTTTAAAAATTCAAACAGAAAAAGGAGATTCATTTATGACATAAATGAAGACAATATATCAATATTAGACTAAGATATTTTCTATTTATGACATAAATGAAGACAATATATCAATATTAGACTAAGATATTTTCTTTTTTGATATAATCAAGAGTGTCGTGTAAAATAAAGTTTAATAAATAGGAAAGAAAAATGTAAAAAGAAAATATATTAAAAGTTTTATTTATCTACAATTAATTATAAATTCAGATAAATCTTAGATAAAATATATTAAAAGTTCACAAATAAACACAAATCAATCTATAATTATTCACACAAAAAATAAAAAAAATAATGAGCGAAAATTGTAACATATTAACATTGTTCAACATTGTCATAAAACGAAAGAAAACTAAATACCGATCTTTCTTGAGAATTGAATAAAGTAATAAAAAATATAAGGATAGATCATAAAATTAAATAAACAAAAAAAGAAAAGATTATTTAAAGAGATATGGTATATAACAAAAAAAAAAAAAAAAAAAAAAAAAAAAAAAAAAAAAAAAAAAAAAAAAAA
>NC_036647.1:7974354-8000734 GCF_002806865.2 Cucurbita pepo subsp. pepo | reverse complement strand
AAAAAAAAAAATATATATATATATAAAATTAAACAAAAAAAAAATAATAATAAAAAATATATATAAAAGAAACTAATAAAAAAAAAATTAACCAAAAAAAGTATAAAAAAATGAGGTACAACTCTAACAAATCTATTAATACAAATTTTTTTTTTAATATATATTACATATTTTTATTTCTCGAGTCAACCCGAAGGTTTTACTCTCGAACCTGAAATCGAACCAATTTAGTTCGGGTTCTGAAAAATGAACCCAACCCTACCCGAAATGCTAATCCAACCCAACCCCACCCTTATAGTTCGGGTTGTGTTGGTCCGGGTTGTTAGGTTGAATGTACACCCCTATTCTAAAGGGTTGTCTGTGTTTACTATAGAGCCATGGAATAGTCCGTCAAGGTTTAGCTTTTCCAATTACAATTCTTTTATTTTAGATGTCCTTGTGTTGGGATCCATACAATACCTTCGAAGTTACTGCAACACATACACATAAACAAAGAGAAAATGCATAGTCTAAACTAATAATTTCTAAATCTTATGTACATGATATATCTCTTGCCTTAAAAGTTGTTCAATTGTAATCTCGTTAAATACGAGTTCAACCTGATAGGGCCTTTGAATGTTGAATTCTCGAGTCAAATGTTGCATTGTAGGTCGGGCTTTTGGATTTGGATGGAGACATGCAAAGGCCAATGTTAATGTGAGAAGTATACTTTGTGCCACTCCAATTTGGTGTGAAGGAGATTTTAGTCGTGAGTCTAACAAATCGTTGATGAATATACGTGGAGTAGATTTAGACCACAAGTAAGTCAATAATTCTCCAGGATGCTTTCCCATTATTACTTCCAGTGCCACCACTCCAAAGCTGTAGACGTCACATTTTTCTGTTATGACCACGGTGTACGCTAGTTCTGAATTTGAAAAGAAAAAGAATTAAAAGTAATGGTTTAAGAAAATAAATTAAGAGTTCATTGATCATTGTGATAATATGTGCTCACCTGGAGCTATATATCCACAAGTACCGCCAACAGTAGTATGATAAGATGACTCAAGATCAAGTAATCTGGAGATACCAAAATCAGATAAAAAAGGTTCTAAATTTGAGTCCAAAAGTATATTACTGGTTGTAACGTACATATCAACTTCATTTTGGAAACTTTTGAAAAGAGTTGTCTCTTGGGCTTCACGGGTATGAAGTTTCTTTAGAGCTACGACCTTACCATTTGGAAGCCTTGCTCTATAAACACTTCCATACCCACCAGTGCCAATGCAATATTTAATATCGAAGTCCTCTGTTGCTTCTATAATATCGTCATACGCAATCTTGCCATCATAATCCCATATGCAGAACACATTTCCATGCTTATTTGACTTTGTCTCATGGGTGACCCTCTTCTTTGATCGGGAATGAACAAGTGCAAAGCAGGAAAAACAGAGAACTAACAATAAAATTGATGGAAGCAGAATCATCAGCATTTTGAAATTTCCATGATTTTTTGAATCACAAGGGTGAAGCGGGGGAATACTACCACAAAGCTTTTGATTACCCAAAACAACACTTACATCAAAACGATGCAGAATTTGGTCAGAAACCTTGCCTTCAAGCTTGTTGTACGATAAGTTGATATTTCTAAAGAAAAGGAAGGAATCTGAAATTTTGCCCATGAAATTATTGTAGCTAAAGTCGATGCTTGTAGGTCTAATATGATCAAGTGACAAATGGGGAAGTTCACCATCAATGAAGTTATGACTAAAGTCAATCTCCAATGTAATTCCNTCAGTGTAATTCCATAACTGTGTGGGAAGATATAGTCCGCAGAATTTGTATGGAGTAGATCCACAAAAGTCCTAGGAATTGGGCCATTGAGCATGTTATAACTAACATTCAAAATATTCAAATTTTCTAAATGTCCTATCTGCAAAGGGAGGGATCCATTGAATCTATTTGATGATAGATCTATGACCTTCAAATTTGGAAGATGAACAAGAGAGAAAAGGATTGGGCCATTAAGCTTGTTACGATTCATCATGAGATAAGATAGACTACTTAAATTTCCAATGGTGGATGGAATTAAACCAATGAGTACGTTATTGTATAAAATCAACATTTTCAAGCTCTTCATGTTCCCTATTTCAGATGGAATAAATCCGCCTATTTGATTGTCGGAAAGATCTAGAAGGATTAAATTGGTCAAACAACCTATGGTTGAAGGGATTGTACCTGTGAACATATTGTTACTAAGATGAAGCTCTAATAAATTTGTCAAATTTCCTAATTCCAAAGGAAGCTTACCACTAAGATTATTAGAAGATAAAGACAAATAGGTGAGTTTAGAGAGTTGAGATATTTGAGGAGGAATTCCCCCTTGGAGACCAGAATTAATGAGATAAAGACCCTTCAAGTTAGGTAAAGATGAGAAATTCAAGTTTTGTAGAGTAGACCCTTTGGTCAACGGCCTACTTACGTGAATACGTGTAATACTTCCTGAATCATCACAAGTTATGTCATTCCATTCACAACGAAGTGAGATATTATGATTGACCCACCAACCAGTTTGAAGTAGAGCATCGGCTTCTTGTTGAAGCGGGAACAATGTCGATGCATTTGAATATGTAAAAATTGAATCAAACAAGAAGTTGGAGAAAAGATAGGAAGAAAAGAGCCNAATAAATTTGTAAGATGGACAAGAGAGAAAAGGATTGGGCCAGTGAATGCATTGTGTTGTAGTTGAAGAATATCCAAGCCTTTTAAATTCTGGATTTGTGGAAAAATTGAACCATTAAAATAGTTGTAGGAAAGATCTAACCAAGTTAACGTAGTTAAATACCAAAAGGTCGAAGGGAGTGGGCCATTAAGCTTGTTACGATTCACCGAGAGATAAGATAGATTACTTAAATTTCCAATGGTGGATGGAAGTTGACCAATGATCATGTTGTTGTCTAAATACAACAACTTCAAGCTCTTCATATTCCCTATTTCAGATGGAATAAATCCGCCTATTTGATCGTAGGAAAGATCTAGAAGGATTAAATTGGTCAAACAACCTATGGTTGAAGGGATTGTACCTGTAAACATATTGTTACTAAGAACAAGCCCGGCTAAATTTGTCAAATTTCCTAATTCCAAAGGAAGCTTACCACTAAGATTATTAGAAAATAAATATAAAGAGGTGAGTTTGGAGAGTTGAGATATTTGAGGAGGAATTCCCCCTTGGAGACTAGAATTAATGAGATAAAGGCGCTCCAAGTTAGGTAAAGATGAGAAATTCAAGTTTTGTAGAGTAGACCCTTTGGGCAGTGACCTACTTACGTGAATACGTGTAATACTTCCTGAATCATCACAAGTTATGTCATTCCATTTACAACGAAGTGAGATATTTTGATTGACCCACCAACCAGTTTGAAGTAGAGCATCGGCTTCTTGTTGAAGCGGGAACAATGTCGATGCATTTGAATATGTAAAAATTGAATCAAACAAGAAGTTGGAGAAAAGATACGAAGAAAAGAGCCGAAACCAAAGGGAAGTGAAGCTAGGCATATTCTTTCCGTGGATGTTTGGGATTGGGATAAGAACACACAGATAATGAGTAAACTTTTAGTTGAAATAAGAGAGAAATTGTAATGAGAATTGGTAGGGCGGAAATGCCATTTTAAACAAGTCTAGTTTGAACCAACCTAAAAAAGAGACACAAAAGTCAAATCTCAAAATCAAATCCTTATTTTTCATTATTATTTCTTTATTGGTTTTAATTTTTCTGATATATAAATTGAACGTGATATTTGGATCCAATTTTATTTCAAATATATAATTATTTGGGAGAAGAGACGTAAGTAAGACATGTATAATACAAGAGAATAGTCACGAACCTTTCTAAAATATGAATAAATATGTTTTACTCGGTCAATATGGAAAGGTTTTCTCCTAATGAAAGAGACACGAGAGCATAAAATCAATGAGTACCACAAACTTTTACGTCTTGACTTAGTAAAACACATTTATTTTCTATTTTTTTGGGCCCATTTTTTTTTATAGAAAAGTCGGGTTTAGGTTACAAATATTATTGGTTTGAACATGTTCTTAGATAATTTGTTAGTTTGTTTGTTCTCTATTTAAAATAATTATTTTCAATATTAGAATAAGATATATATATATATATATAACAAAAGGTGTCGGGTAAAATAAGGTTTAATAACCATGAGTGTTTATTTGGAGTGTTTATTTTCTACCAAAACACTCCAAATTAGCCCCCATCCAATGTAATTTTATTTTAAAATATCGAAGGATAATCTAACCTAATAAAATAACCATGAGGAAACTTTAAGTTAGACAGATCGAATCGAATTGGAGTAATTGGTTTAACTGAACTGAACCAGTCAGTCAGTCTTACTGAAGTAGTTTGATGACCAACAACACCTAACGCATCCAAAACGTTCAATGTGTGCTTCTCCTAGCGATTCACTATACAATTTCTATAGGCGATTATCCAATTCACCATTGGTTCTTCCTCTCTCTCCATCATGACATTTCTTCTCCTCTGTTGGGTGTGGGTTTAGACTATATCGCAGGGAACACATGAAGCTCTAGATGTATGTTCAGATTACTTCCTTGGGACGCATGAAGTTTTGGACGTGGGGTTAAAACTATGTGGCTTGAAACACATGAAGGGTTGGACATAGATTGTCAAGTTCATGTCTTGTACCCCCTATATCTTAGGGGGAGTATCTTAGGGAAACAAAATAAGAACCAAGAATAAAAACTAGAACCTCTATCAAGATCTAAGTCTTAAGAATAAAAACCGAGAACCTTATATCAGAACCAAGGTTAAGACTTTAGAACCCAAAACCAAAGTCATTAGGCAAGATCATGACAAAAACTAAGGACTCAAGAACCTAAAAGCCCAAGTTCTAAGGTCAAGAGCAAGAACATGAGAAGAAACAAATAGGTAGATTGTTACGCGTATATGTCATAATGCAAGAGAATAGTTATGATTTTTCTAAAANTAAGTTCTAAGGTCAAGAGCAAGAACATGAGAAGAAACAAATAGGTAGATTGTTACGAGTATATGTCATAATGCAAGAGAATAGTTATGATTTTTCTAAAAGATGCGTACAAGAAAATAGAAAATAAATGTGTTTTACTAAGTCCAGATGCGAAAGTTTGTGGTACTCATTGTCTTATGCTGTCGTGTCTCTTTCGTTAGGAGAAANCCAAGAAAATAGAAAATAAATGTGTTTTACTAAGTCCAGATGTGAAAGTTTGTGGTACTCATTGTCTTATGCTGTCGTGTCTCTTTCGTTAGGAGAAAACATTCCCATCTTGACTGTACTCATTGTCTTATGCTCTCGTGTCTCTTTCATTAGGAGAAAACCTTCCCAACTTGACTGAGTAAAATATATTTAATTTCTAATTTTTTTAAAAAATGAGATTAATTTATGATATAAATAGAGACATTATTATGTCATGTAAGTTGTAAAGAAATTAATCTTTTTATTGGTTTCTTTAAAAAAAGAAAACCTACTTCACAATCATTAGTTTGGATTTATTTAAAAATAATTTTAAATTACTATAAAATATGTATTAAATAATTTAAAATTAATTTTGATGATATAAAAATTGCATTTGAAAATATAAAATCGAAATATTTTAAAACTATACTCAATCACCTTGGAGCGTGTAAAAAATTATTGGTTTGAAGATGTTCTTATTGCATAAATGGTCTTTTCAAAATAATTCACTTTGTTTTTAATTAAAATCATTCCTACCGATAAAAATAAAGAGATTGGTTTAAGTGAATTGAACCAGCTAGTCTTACTCAATTAGTTTGACGACTGGCCACACTTAACGCACATCCAACGTTCAATGTGTGTTTCTTTTAGCAGTTCATTATACGATTTCTAAAGGCGTTATGCAATTTACTATTGGTTCTCCTTCTCTCTCCGTCACGAAAATTCTTCTCCTTGGTCACGATGGGACAACCACAAAATTCCTACGACAATGTGGAAAAATCAACTCAATGGAATTAAAATGAGAGTGCATTGCACGATAGTCAAGTTTGGCATAACATAGATGTAATGACCTTATGTTTCAACTGAAATAGAGTCGCTACGACATGTATGACATAACTGTAAAGTGTGGAATACTTCATTTAAAGTAGATCATAGATGATGTCATGGGCTTAAGCAGTTTGAAAATAAAAACTTTAATACTAAACAAAAATTTAAATAAATAAAGAGAAGAATAACACAATGCCCTGATATAAAGGGGCTACAAAATAAACATAAATGCAGCTATGCTAATACTGGTTCCATGGTTTTTGTCACAACGACATCGAAATCCATATAAGGGTGTCTTGTCTACCTAAAATGTAAGAGTAGCACATGGCATGAGTATTTTAAAAAATAGTAAATAAGTGACCCCACTATTGGGGTCGTGAAATGTAGTTACATACAACATGGTGGGATCTATCATTTAAAACATAATCGCTTGGATTTCCATATGAACTCTAAACCAAGTATGAATTAAGTTTATATGAAAGAAAAACTCAAAAAACCGTGAGTTAAGGCCCTAGACCGATCAAATTGCTCGGGATTTAAGGAACATTAAATTAAACCACTAAATGAACTCCACTGCCTATGAAAATTTAATGGTGAGCATATTACAGCATCTTGATGTTATATATGAACTTTGGTGGTCATTGGAAAAGGATAAGTAGGTAAACCAAGAAATGGTGTAAAATGACCATAATGCCCTTAAGGTAATTTACCTTCGGTTCATGACCTAGATGACCTCTAAATGCTATGAAATTCTGTAGTAGATCTTATGTTATAATGGTTGCTGATGTTGTGAGGTTTGAATGTCATTGGAACTCGTTAAGTAGTGAACCAAAAATTAGGGGTAAAATGATCAAAATACATTTAGGATAAGAAGACATGTTCAAGAGTTCAAGTTGACTGAAGCAAGTTTGGAACCTACACCAGATAGAACTTAAGAAACGCGTAAGAGAACACCTCAAGATTCAAGACCCTTCTAGAACCATTAGGGAATTCATTATGAATCAACTTTATAGAATAACTCATGCTAGTTTTTATGATGGGTTCATATGATTACGAAGGCATGTTACAACTTATGCTTCAAGAAATTTTGAATCTTAGAAACTTACAAGACTAAGAGCCAAGAACAATACGAAACAAGCTCTACAACTACCAATGTAAGAAGAATGCTAGGTATCACTCAAGGATGAGGGATCAAAGTCTTCAGACTCGAAAACTCAAGAATGCTAGTAATACTCTAAGCATGTCCAATTGTGAACCATGACCGCCCACCACGCGGTGCTTTCAAAGGCCCATGTTTTCCTCTTCTATATAGGATGCCCTACACCATATTTTCTTACCAGGATGTCATGTTTGGCAACATGTTTCCCTCACCTAAATGAGATGCCTTACACCATGTTATGGGTATCAAAAGATTTGCAGGTTGTCAAGTTCATGCATGCACCAATCACGTGATCTTTATGATCTATGTCATGTTCATGTATGTATCGATCACGTGACCTTTATGGTCTATCATGGGGAGTAATATATGGCCACAACGGAACAAGAGGAGAGTAAGTTACCTTAGCCAAGAATCAAGAACCTCCTAAGACCTTTCATGGTACAACATGTTCATGACTTAGACTACGCTGCTTGGAACATATAAAGCCTTGAGCGTAGGTATTTAGACTATGTCACTTGGAACGCATAAGATCTTGAGCATAGGTGTTTAGGCTGTATCATAGGGCAAGCCCTAGATGCAGGATTAGACTACATCGGTTGAAACATAAGAAGCTTCGGATGTAGGTTTTCAGACTATCCCGCTAAGAATGCATGAAGCCTTGGGCATAGTTTTTCAGACTACGTCGTTTGTGTCTCTTGAAACGCATGAAGCCACGGACACAGGTTGTCATATTTATTACTAGTACCATAAATCTTAAGGGGAGTGTCTTGAAGAATGGTCCAAGAACATAACAAGTACTAAGAAAGCACCAAGAACAAGAGAATGATTAAGAACTAGAACATGGATCAAGATCTCAGTTTTAACGACAAGAACCAAGAATCATAGTACTAAGGCCCTTAGATCAGAACCAAGGTTTTAGAATCTAAGGACCAAGATCCTCGAGATAGACCATGATAAGACACCACAAGTCACGAACAAGAACAAGAGGGCCTAAGTACTTCTAACAAGAACCAGAAGAAGACAAGAAAGAGTGTGGTACCCTAGCATATCAAGGACACAATTAACAGTCTACAAGTAGGCTACTTACTAAGTCTTTGTACTCATTCCTTTTTTCCATTTTTTTCAGGCAATAAGGAACTGGTCGAGGTCGGGAGCGGACTTTGGAGCAGGTGCCATAGACAAACCTCACCCGTCGTCTTTCACCCTTTTTGTTTTAAAATGTTTTGTGTCGTTTCTTATTTTGTGTTAACTGTTGTGTTGTGCTTTGAATACTTTGTATAAACTTTATTTTGTTATAATATAAATATAATGTATGTTATATTTTAAATTTAGTTTGTTTTATTTTTAGAAAAATTTACTCATCTTTTTGGAGTCATCGAGTCATCCCAGTCCTTACGTAGTGATATCAGAGCCCAAGGTTTCTCTATGGCCCAGCTCAAGAGGACGCCCTGTCGAAGCTAGGCAAGTATGCCCTAAGACTCTTAACTTCAAGTATGCCTAGAACTTTAAGTTATTAGGTGCATGATCATAGAGTTACTATTTAAGATAAGACTTAAGATAATCGGAAGACTCCAAGGATAAGTAAGTAAGTTTGAGTGTTAGGTTTCAGTAGGACTAAGTTCATGCCACCCAAGAAGAGGACCCCAACTAGGCGAGGAAGTCGAAGGATTGCTTCAAAGAATTCCACAGAAGGAGCCCCTGACATAGGAATGACTCAAGCCCAGAATGTAGAAATAGAAACATAACAAGAGCCTAACCTAAGTCAAACTACGCCGCTAGGACATTCCACCTTCACGTTCAGCCTAGAAACACTACAGTCTTTCATGAAGTCAACCCTAGAAATACAGGCTAGTCAGATAGTACAGGCTCTTACGGCAACCCAAGGAGTTGAAGCCCATAGAAGTTTCCAAGGGACTACATAAGAATCCCGCTATATCAAAGAGTTTAGAAAGTTTGACCCACCTACATTTGATGGGGGCTAGGTTGATCCAGTAAAAGCGGAAGGCACGACTCAAAGCTATAGAGACCACCCTCCGCTCCGAAGAGTTCAAGGTCCATTGCACCACGTACATGCTTAAAGAAGAGGCGCATTTTTAGTAGAAGTCAGCTTCCAAGACGGAAAGTGTTGAAGATGAAATTATCCCTTAGAGTTGTTTTAAGAATGCATTCTTTTCCACAGCAGCAGCCATGTACAAACACCAAGAAGCCCTGTTACTAAGTTATCCAGGTTTACCATGAAGTTAGTAGGCACAGAGAAGAAAAAGACTCTCCATTTCATAAGGGGCCTAAAAGAGGATATAATAGGATTAGTAACAGTTCATGCGTCAAGTGATTACGCAACTACACTAAAGCCTGCCACTTTGCTAGACATGCACCGCGTAAAAGTTCAGAATCAAGGGCAGAACAAGTGGGGCCAGGGGGCACCGCGTAAAAGGTATGGATGTACTATGGCTAAACCAATATTCTCGACCAAACAAAAACAAGTACGCCTTTAAACCTTAACTTTATGACTTTAAGTATTCCACATAGAAACCCTGAAAGATTCTAAGTTAATAGCTTCCTTGAAGGACTTAAGACTTTAAAGTACAGTAAGGGTGTACTAAGACAAGAACAAAGAAGACTCAAAAGTATAAGAAACCTAAGAAGGAGATAAGCCCCTACCATCCCATTGATAAGCCTTATATAAGAGGGAACAAGAGAAATCTTCAAGATTAAACCTTGAGGAACGAGAATATTAAGGCTTGTCGTGGAAAGAAGATAAGCCCTGAGAGTCATTTCAACAAAGGACGTTGAGAAGACAGTCGAGAGGAACAAATTTTGGAATAGGTACTTAGCTTCAAGATATAAGTTAAGGACTAAGGCCACAAGGACGAGGATAAGCCCGAGGAGCAGGGTACGCCGAAAAAAAAAATGAACAAGGTTAAATATAGACACCCCAACAAACTAACTTTCATGGAAGAAAGTTCTTAAGGGCGGGAGAGAGAATTTGTAACACCCAAAAAAATTGAAGGAAATAAGCTCCAATATGAATAAGTGGCCATGTAAGACTCAAAGGATCCAAGGAAAGAACTTAAGAGGATTAAGCAAGGACAAGAGTCTTAAACAAGTTATTTCTATATCATAAGAAGGACCCAAGGCCTTTGGAGAAGGATTGGGAAGGAAAAAGTAAGGGAAAATGAGGACAATGTGGTTTTTTTAATTTCTAAGGAAATTTCTAGATTTTTAATTTCTTATCTAGAAGGAATCTCAAGATACTCAAGCATGGAAAAATGACCAATAAGTGATGAAGGATTCTTAAAAAAATTATTAATTTTCAGAAAAAATAATAATAAAATATTCGAAAAATGGTAAATTGCCAAAATACCCCTAATAGAATGGATAATTACAGAAATGCCACTCTAATCTCGAAGCATCTATAGCGACCATCTACACAAAATCATTCAAAACTCAAATCTCAACCGTTGGATCTCCTCCAAAATTGGATATGATCTGAAACACACACAAATCATCACATCCAACTGCTATTTTTCAAAACCAAGGTCCGTAAGGTTCTAGTTGGAGTAGATAATTCCGACGAATGATTTAGAAAAATCAAGAACAGAATCGTGGAAATTCTGGACGATTCAATGGTTTTGGATCATTCATCCATAAATTATGGAGGGGTGGCAACTAATATGGACAAGAAATAAGTTCAATAGAGTTATGAGCATTTAGATTTTGGATCTCCTACTCTAGGATTTCTTTCAAATTGGAGAGCAATTCAACACTATTTCCCTTCAAACTTGTTTCTACCATTTCTAAACAAGATTACCCAAGTTCTGTGAAGAAGTCAAGTGCTGAAAGTGTCTAGAAACCAGTCTCCCATTCCAATCTATCATTGAAGAGCTTCAAAGATTGAAAATCCAATATGAGGATACACGAAAATTCATCGAGAAATGACGATCCTAATCAGTTTTTGCACCTCAAGGAATATTTCCGTAGAAGAAAACAAAGAGAAAAAACCTCTAGAACGTGTCCAATTGAAGAAAATCAGTTTCAAGCTTGAATTGGGGATAAGTATCGAATTCCTACCTACGGTCTCTTTTCCTTCAAATCGAAGATTCCTTTATCTTTGAAGGAAGAGGTTGAGTAACTTTGGTGAAGGAATAGAGAGCTGAAACGTCATAGAACAAGCTACCCAAGAGATCGATTTTCTGGTGTTTTGGGTGAGTCGCAAACCGAGAGAGATTTTTTAAAATTAAGGTCCCACACTCAAAGACGTTCCTCCGAACCAATTCCTTTAACTTGAGAAAAGGATATGAAAGAGGTTCCAAGAAGAAATTGGGCCTTGCAAACCCCTGTAATAGACTATCCTATAAGATATTCCTTGTTTTTGCTCCGGTGAGAAATCATGTTTTCGACAAACTTTGGAGGCGAATATCTTAGGATACGATAAGGTATGAAATCAATCACTAGATCTTCCTTGTAACATCATCTTTAATTTTCATGAAGAAATCGAGTAAAGAAACGGCGTGATCAGAGATGGAGGAGTCGAGAGGAAGAAGACGATTATGTGGCTGGTTCACTAAACCGGCCATATCAACCAAAAATGCAACTTTCTCTTAGTTTTTCTTAATTTTAACCTCCTTCCAGATCGGTTCTTATGAAAATGTTTATTGTTCAAGAAACTAGATACAATAAGGAGTCTGTGGAAGAAAATTTGAAGAAATTTAGATACCGGAAGCTCAAGAACGGAGGTCTCAAACGTCGACGATGAGGTAAGTAGCCACCTTGGACTTTTCTTAAGAAACACAAGTAGAAATCGCTTGAATTTCCATATGAACTCTAAAAAAGTATGAATATGAAAGAAAAAAATGAAAGAACAGTGAGTTCAGGTCCTAAACCGATCAAATTCCTCGGAGTTTAAAGAATATATAACTAAGTCACTAAATGAACTCCCCTCCTTATCAAATTTTATTGGTGAGCTTATTATAGCATGTTGAGGGTATATATTAAATTTAGTGGTCATTGGATAAGGAGGTAAACCAAGAAATGGTGTAAAATGACCATAATGCCCTTAAGGTAATTTACCTTTGGTTCATGACCTAAATGACCCCCAAATGCTATGAAATTATGTAGTAGATCTTATGTTATAATGTTCGATGATGTTGCGATGTTTGAAAGTCATTGGAACTCGTTAAGTAGTAAAACCAAGAATTAGGGGTAAAATGATCAAAATGCCCCTAGAANTATGAAAATGTTTATTGTTCAAGAAACTAGATACAATAAGGAGTCTGTGGAAGAAAATTTGAAGAAATTTAGATACCGGAAGCTCAAGAACGGAGGTCTCAAACGTCGACGATGAGGTAAGTAGCCACCTTGGACTTTTCTTAAGAAACACAAGTAGAAATCGCTTGAATTTCCATATGAACTCTAAAAAAGTATGAATATGAAAGAAAAAAATGAAAGAACAGTGAGTTCAGGTCCTAAACCGATCAAATTCCTCGGAGTTTAAAGAATATATAACTAAGTCACTAAATGAACTCCCCTCCTTATCAAATTTTATTGGTGAGCTTATTATAGCATGTTGAGGGTATATATTAAATTTAGTGGTCATTGGATAAGGAGGTAAACCAAGAAATGGTGTAAAATGACCATAATGCCCTTAAGGTAATTTACCTTTGGTTCATGACCTAAATGACCCCCAAATGCTATGAAATTATGTAGTAGATCTTATGTTATAATGTTCGATGATGTTGCGATGTTTGAAAGTCATTGGAACTCGTTAAGTAGTAAAACCAAGAATTAGGGGTAAAATGATCAAAATGCCCCTAGAACTACTTATAATAATTCAAAGTCTATACGTTCTCCAAATGATTTCCACTTCTTATAAGGCCTATTCCTAAGAACAAGAAAGCAGGTTCAAAAGTTAAAGTTAAAGTAAATGTTCCAAACATCTAAGGAAACACTTCAAAACTCAAGACCCTTCTAAAACTCTCTAAGGAATTTAGTATAAATATATGAGTTTCTAGAATAGAGAAAATAGAAAAATCACAAAATTAAGTTAAAAAACTTGAAATTGATGCAGCCGTGAGGCAGGAGGGACATGCATTAGCAAAGGAGTGGTGACATGCATTGAAAAAGCAAGAGGAAACAATCATTGTTTGGGACACTTTCAGTAATGACATGTCATTCTACTTCAATAAAGTTACTAACACATGCACGACATGACTTAAGAGCAGAAACATTCATTTTAAATAATTTCAAACGATGCTATAGTGTAGTACCCAAAGAAAAAAAAAGTAATAAATAAAGGGGTTAAAGTCAACCGAGGGGAGAATAGGTAATTTTATCCCTCCAACTAGTAAAGGTACAAATGGAACTATAGCAAAAGTCATGCAAAAGAAAAAAAAAAGTGAGAGAAAGAGGTAGAGAGAACCTAGAGAGAGGAGAAAGAATGAAGCGCCAGAAAACTCACCGAAAACTACCGTCGGAGCTATTCCGGTCAAGCTCATGACGCAAGGAGTCTTTCTTGGAAGGGAGAAGAGAATCTGGGTGACCAGGGACCAAAATCGTCAAGAAATCCAGAAAATCCGCAAGGTAAGATCTTGAGCGTTTTTCTTAGATCTACGACTTTCCTTTCTGAATTAAAGTCTGAAATCTGGATATGTTCATCTACGGAAAATTCTCCACAGATTTTGTGAAGGGACTTGGCCAAAATCGTGATTGGAAACTGCTAATCCGAAAGTCCTTTCCCAGAACGGAGGAGAGAGAAGATGCCGATGAGACACGTGTCATCCTGCGGGTGGAGGAGCGAATCAGGGCAGGCAAAAAGCTACAGGTCAACTGACAATAGGGGGAGGCGTGTGCAGCAGGGCGCTCTCTGGGTGGAGCAACGCGTCAAGCGCCAAGCAGAGCGAAGTGATTCCAGCCAGAACGTGACACGCGTCCCCTATGAACCGAATCGGCTTGCCCTGCCAACTGACCTAATCCGACCTGCAACCCAACTGACCTGCGGTCCAACTAAGCCAAACCATGATTCGTACCGCGACTCAAATCGCAAATCGAACCGGCCTAGCGAACCGCAACGACAGAATCTGATCACCGTGTGACACTCGCAACTAGACTTCATCTAGGCGCGTGGCGGCGTGTGAGGATGCGTGGCGGCGCATGGGAGCGCGTGAGTTGCTGTTTTCTGTCTGTCTGACTTCAGTTTGCCCGATTTCTGTCTCGATTTCAATTCTATCGATGTTTTTATGCAAATAGGAACCTAATATGAGAAAAATCAGTGTTTTTGGACAACTCTCGGCCATGTAAGCGCTAGTAAAAGGGCACGCGTCAACCAAGTAAGTCACCACCCGGTGTTTAGGAAGAAATACTTGTAGGACTCGCTTGGATTGCATGCATGCAAGTTATTTACCTTAGGTGGTAGCCTTCTATGATTGAAATTAGTCCAGTTGATTGCAACGAACATGAATTATTGGGTGAATTATCTGAGTGTGAAATCATGCTTTAAGCTTCCCTTAGACGTATGCCTATGTTTAATTCATGTGAAAATTGTGAACTCCGCGTTCCAGAACCTTGATGGATGTCTTCGCCGCATTGAGCATGTATTCCACGTTTCAAGTGCTTGATTGATATCCTAGCCCCGTTGAGTATGCGAGTCTAATTTGCATGAATTATATATGATGATGTTAGATGACGATTCCATGCACACTATCATTTACTATGACCCATTACTATGATAAGTGTAGGGATTTGCGGTTAGGAATGACAAGTCACTCAAGCTAGACCTAACTTTCCCCTAGGAACCTAACAAATTACCACAGCAACGTATCTTAGGAGTGTTCTTAGGCTGCTAGTTGTGTTAACGGTATCTATAGCTTTGTGGGTGGACCAGGGTTCCTGATCAGTTCACATTGCACCCAACCATTTCGCATGGGAAATGCCCCACATTGTATAGCCCGTTAACGGCACGGGAATGGGTTGGGTTGCCCCTCCAAGGGACTGTCATGGGCTTAGGAGGTACTCAGTGTCACGGTCATGCCTGTCCAGGGCCTGTTGCCCATGGCCGCATGCCCATGACAAGCCAAACCCTTGTCATGTCTTTTCATTCTAGTGTTTTTCCCTTTGTAATTCTAGAGCGTATGACACCTCAAGAAAATCATGTCTAGGCCTGCCAGAACTAAAATGGCCCAGAATGTACTATAGGGGGAATGACTAGTCGTCAACTTCTCCCTACCCAAGGTTATATATGCTAAGCCGTTGTTATCTTTCTCTTGCTTGCTTATATAACGTCTCTTTCTAAAATCTCTCTTTCAAAAATCTCGCTCTCTCCTCGTTTTCTAAAACCTTCTTTTAAAACCGAGGCTAGAGGCTCGACCGTACGTCGCTTGGCCGTAGGCGACGCAAGAACAAATTGGCTTAACTCACTTGTCGCTGGAAAGTGAGTGCCGCACAATCGCTAGTCCGCTGCCTTCGAAAGTGCGATTGTGTCACTCAGCACACCCGTAAGCTAGATACCATGTAGTCTAAGATAGCCATGCAGAGGTAGCCTCTCATAGAGAAATACCGGCCATTATAGCTCAGCATAGAACCCTTAGGTATCTAATGAAAGAACGGAGAACCAGTGAAGCTCCATGGAGCAAGTTCTAAGGGGCAAGCCCCAAGGAACTAAGACCAAAACCAGACGTCCTAGAGCCAATTAGGAGACCGTGAGAATTCTGTTAAGCTTAGGATGTGATGAGAGCCTACAAGTAGGTGGTTTACTGAGGATAATTTTTATACTCATCTCATTTTTCATATTTCTTTAGGTGTTTGTAGGCTGCCGGTTGAGGTAGAGGAGCGTTCGAGAGCTGTGCGGTCACAGAGGAGGTCATTTCGGAGCGTCAGTCCTTTTAGGTCTTTTATAGTCTTTTGTGTACCCTTTCATATTTATATTTCCTTTTTTTAAATTTGTATCCCCTTTATAGTATTTGAAACTTAAACTTCTCTCTCCTATGTTTCAAGTGTTGATTTTCATATTTTATTTTTCTTTTATTTTAATTTTCTTCTTAATTTTAGTTGCTTTCGTTTTCATCTTTTTGGTCACGGTCCCATTTTCGAAGCCTCAAAAATTGGGTTGCCACATATAGACTCCAACCTTTGCAGTAAAACCTTTAAAGCAACACGAAGAAAAACAATAAAGTGGAAAATAAATAGTGTAGCATTTCAATCAAAATGAAAAAAATTAATCAATCAACTAATCTAATCTAGGGACTACAAAAAGACATACTGCTACTTCCCTAACACTAGTCACATGACCTTCATTGTGACGCTGTCTTCCATACAGAGGTAGTTTGTCTTTACCTAAAAATTAAGAGTAGCTCATGACTTGAGTATTTTAAGAAATACTCTGTAATAACCTCACTGTTGGAGCTGAAAAATGCAAATTCATGCAACATGGTGAGACATTCAATTAAAAACATCGCATGACTTTAGGTAGCTTTCCAGTCAAAGCAATGTAGGATTGTTGTACTTTTTTACACACGACCTGCACATGCGAACATGCGGCCACCAAACAAGTGCGCACACCCCCGTGGCTTTGCTGGCGGGCTAGCACTCCCTAACAGGCTTTGCTAGAGACCACGGAGGGAAAGAGCCCGCAGAACATCATGGTGAACATAAATGTCGTAAGTCGTAATGTACGCCCCCGTACTTCTGAAAATGGAGACGCATCTCGATGCACATGACACACAAATATACACAAGGTCCCCATATCTTAAATTCACGACATAATTTATGACGTAAGTCAAACCTTCATTCATTAACATAATAAGTCTTTGAATTATGCATACTAATTCCTTCAATTCTTTCCTACGTAAGATAGCTTTCATTGAATAGCCTATGGAGTTTTATGTATCATAAATTATCGATGTCATAACATTTTATACAACATGGCATAGTCACGTTATGATATAGCTTATATACATGACATATCTCAACACAACATAACATGACATAACATAACATAGTATTGAACAAAATAGTATAGCATATCATTCATATATATGAAACATGCAAGGATCATGGAGCACGCATCATTATACATAATACAATTCATCTAACCAAGCCAACCGTAGAGCCACTTGGTTGACCTAAATAGTAGTCATTAATTATCCGATGGTACTAGCATTAATTGATGGTACCTCCCCATTAATTATCCGATGGTATGATAAAATGACTCAAGATCAAGTAATCTCGAGATACCAAAATCAGATAAAAAAAGCTTCTAAATTTGAGTCCAAAAGTATATTACTGGTTGTAACGTCCCGATGAATGATTGGAGTAATCCAATCATGATGTATGTATGACAAAGCATGTGAAACTCTTCGTATGACGTTCAATCTTTTTTTCCAATCCAATTCCACTGCTTCTTTGTCGTTACTCAACACCCAAAATAGGCTTCCCCTCTCCATGTATTCATATACGAGAAACATGCAACGTTTATGGAGGCAATATCCATGGAGTTTAATGATGTTCTTGTGCCTTATCTCTTTCAGCATATCAACTTCATTTTGGAAACTTTTGAAAAGAGTTGTCTCTTGGGCTTCACGGGTATGAAGTTTCTTTAGAGCTACGACCTTACCATTTGGAAGCCTTGCTCTATAAACACTTCCATACCCACCAGTGCCAATGCAATATTTAATATCGAAGTCCTCTGTTGCTTCTATAATATCGTCATACGCAATCTTGCCATCATAATCCCATATGCAGAACACATTTCCATGCTTATTTGACTTTGTCTCATGGGTGACCCTCTTCTTTGATCGGGAATGAACAAGTGCAAAGCAGGAAAAACAGAGAACGAACAATAAAATTGATGGAAACAGAATCGTCAGCATTTTGAAATTTCCATGATGTTGTGAATCACAAGGGTGAAGCGGGGGAATACTGCCACAAAGCTTTTGATTACCCAAAACAATACTTACATCAAAACGATGCAGAATTTGGTCAGAAACCTTGCCTTCAAGCTTGTTGTACGATAAGTTGATATTTCTAAAGAAAAGGAAGGAATCTGAAATTTTGCCCATGAAATTATTGTAGCTAAAGTCGATGCTTGTAGGTCTAATATGATCAAGTGACAAATGGGGAAGTTCACCATCAATGAAGTTATGACTAAAGTCAATCTCCAATGTAATTCCATAATTTCGTATTAACCCATACTCGGAAGAAGGATTACTATGGAGTAGATCCACAAAAGTCGTAGGAATTGGACCACTAAGCATGTTGTAACTAACATTCAAAATATTCAAATTTTCTAAATGTCCTATTTGCAAAGGGAGGGATCCATTGAATCTATTTGATGATAGATCTATGAAGGATAAATTTGTAAGATGGACAAAAGAGAAAAGGATTGGGCCATTAAGCTTGTTACGATGCATCGTGAGAGAAGATAGATTACTTAAATTTCCAATGGTGGATGGAATTAGACCAATGATCATGTTATTGTCTAATTCCAACTCCATCAAGTTCTTCATATTTCCTATTTCAGATGGAATAAATCCACCTATTTGATTGTAGGAAAGATATAGATATTCTAAATTGGTCAAACGACCTATGGTTGAAGGGATTGTACGTGTGAACATATTGTTACTAAGATCCTAATTCCAAAGGAAGCTTACCACTGAGATTATTAGAAGATAAAGACAAATAGGTGAGTTTGGAGAGTTGAGATATTTGATGAGGAATTCCCCCCTTGGAAACCACAATTACTTAGATAAAGACCTTTCAAGTTAGGTAAAGATGAGAAATTCAAGTTTTGTAGAGTAGACCCTTTGGGCAATGGCCTACTTACCTGAATACCTGTAATACTTCCTGAATCATCACAAGTTATGTCAATCCATTTACAACGAAGTGAGATATTATGATTGACCCACCAACCAGTTTGTAGTAGAGCATCGGCTTCTTTTTTTTGGACCCATGTCCCTTAGAAAAGTCACACTATTCTCTTCCATTATTACCAACTTATTAAATGTGTTTTAATAGAAAATAAATGTGTTTTACTAAATCAAAGTTTGTGGTACTCATTGTCTTCTGATCGTGTCTCTTACTTTAGGTGCTTCACATCTTGACTTAGTACAATATGATTTATTTATTTTTATTTTTATTTTTTTACCAATTTTTTTTAAAAAAGAGATTCATTTATGATATAAATAGAGACATTATTATGTCGTGTAAATTATAAAGAAAATAATCTTTACCGACAGGATGGGACAACCACAAAATTCCTACCGACATTGTGGACAAATCAACTCTGGAATTAAAGTTGAGTTCAAACAAATCGAAATCAAAATAAAAATCAAAGAAAGATTAAGTTTACCACCTGTCAAATCTCGATCCTTTTATTGAGGTATGAGGCACGAAGATCGAATATCGGAAGAACATAGATGAATGAGAGTGTATTGCGCAATAGTCAAGTTTGGCATAGATGTAACGACCTTATGTTTCAACTGAAATAGAGTCGCTACGACATGCATGACATGACTGTAAAGTGTGGAATACGTCATTTAAAGTAGTTCTTAAATGATGTCATGGACTTAAGCTGTTTGAAAATAAAATCTTTAATACGAAACGAAAATTTAAATAAATAAAGAGAAGAATAACACAATACCCTGATATAAGCTACAAGCTACAAATTAAACATAAATGCAGCTGTCCTATTACTGGTTCCATGGCCTTTGTCACAACGTCGCCGAAATATATATAAGGGTGCCTTGTCTTTACCTAAAATGTAAAAGTAGCGCATGACTTGAATATTTATTGAAATACTCAATAAGTGACCACTATTGGGGTCGTGAAATGCAGTCACATGCAACATGGTGGGATCTATCATTTAAAATATCATTTCATTCTCTTAGGCGACTTTTCAGTCTGAGCTGAATTGGATGTGTATTACTTCTCTACACACAACCCACACGTGGACGTGGACCCACCAAGCAGGCTCGCACACTCCCTGGACCTGCTGGTCGGGCTAACGCTCACAGACGGGCTATTGCTGGACACTCGGAGAGAATAGCAAGTCTCTTATCCTTGTGGCGAACATAAACATCATAACCAATCTCATAGTATACGCTTTCCTACTCATCATAATGTGAAAGTACTTGATACCCGTGAACACACAATTATACACGATATCCCCATACTTTCCATCATGCCATAATAAATGATGCAAGACAAGCCTCCTTTCTTTCATGACATGTTAAATCTTGCACACATAATTCTTATAAATTATTTCATACATAACATAGTTTCCATGCCATGACATGCCATAAGGAGGTTGTGTATCATAGATTTTCTTATTTTAAAAGATATCATGGCATATCATAGCATATTATAACATATCATGGCATGTCATAATATAACATAGCTTAGCGTTACATACCATGACATTTTGTTTATACCATAAACAAAATTAGATCTCGAATGTCGAAGGGTCCGATAAAGCATGGGCTTAACTTGCCCTTTTGTCCGACCCTTAAGATGTCTTTCATCGAGAACACTTTCAATAATATCTCATTTTCTACATCAAACTCTAAGTTTCAACATTTCACGTTAGCGTAAATCTTCTATCTACTCTAAGTCATACATATTCTTGCCTTGATCTTTTTGACTTTATTGGTGGCTTGGACTAACTTTGGTCCTAATAGTTCACGTTTGCCTACCTCGTCCCAGCACACCAGGGCCTTGATTGTAAACTCTAACGATACAAAAGTAATTAATTAAGCTATTTAATTAATCAATTTATGTTCATTAACGGTAGGTCATTTCACTATAGACTTATAGCTCAGCTCTTATGCACTACAGAACAAGTTGTGTTCATTGATATAATCATTATAAGCAAGTTGATTCTTCGTGAGTTGTTTGTAATTACAGCTTGGTTAAAAGTCCATTTTACCCTTGTAATTACATCTTTTCCCTTAAGTACCACTAATTGTCTAATGAACACTTTGTGTATGATCTAATCAAAACTAAGTCCCTCTTCGGTGAGAGGGTTGGGGCCAATTGTTCAAGTCTCAAAATCAGAAATTAAGAAAATTACTCAACTACTTACCTTACATGGGAAACAGTGAATTCCATCTCGTGAAATTATGTTCCTAGCTCCCTATCTGGTCAATCTCCCAAAATGATATGCATATTGAATTGGCTACCAAAGTTATTCTCACCCTTGCAAATCAAACGCCAAGCCCTCACAAATAGAAGTTCATAACTCACTCAGAATTAAGATTAACTCACATATGACTAGTCTGTAAAATATTAATCTTCTCAATTATCAAATTTATAAAGAGAGGTTAAATATTTCGTGGTCCAATGTTATACTAACTCATTGTACATGATACTCCCACTCATATGTTTCCACGTATACGATTTGATTAAATCATTTGTAACAATTACAAAGTAGACCATATAAAGAATATTATCAAGATAAGGCACCCAACCTCATTCATATTCTATATTACCAGGTTATAATTTGAACATGATCCTCCGGTATTTCAACTACATATTGTTCAAGATTACATTAATAACCTTGGTTTTTCATATAATAGATAATATTAAACGGTAAATAAAATAATCAAAATTATTAATAAAAATTAAATAAAAAATAAAGAGGCTACACCAAACCAAGGAGGTTGAAGTAGAAAACCAGAAGCGAAGAGAAAGAGACGACCCAATTCAGCGACACAAAACCTGAGAGTTTTATATGGTAAAAGCATGTTGAGGATGTGATTTCAATTTATTAAAGAGTTGCTATTAGTAATTTACATGGTTATTATTTTTTAACTTACTTACATTATTTCTTTGAAAATCTTTTACAAGAATACTTAAAATTAATTGAAGGGTTAGGAAGAATTTTTCTTCTAGAGCTTTGTTAACCTAAATTACAAATCGATTATGGAAGTAATTACTATGCATGACCCTTGCCAGCAAGCTTGAGCATCTATTAAAAAAGAGCTGAAACTCACCAAAAAATTCAGCAACTTCTCTATTTGAACTCTCCGGGTAGAATCTCACTATTATTGATTTTCTCATTTATCATTTTTTTTCCAACTATTGACACTGGTTCCTGGTTCCTCTAATGCCAAATGTTCTTTGGAAGACATTTGACTTGTTGTGTCTTCTGATTCTCTGTTTGTCCACTTTGGAACCCCAACCTCTTGGTAAATGAGCTTGGTTTATGCTCCACTAACGGGTAAGACTCCTTCTCGGAGAGTCTGACTTCAACACACAAACTATCTCTGATCTTGAAAACACAACTACCCTGACAAAACTAACACTCTTGATATAATTGTGATGTTTTTGTTCAATCCTCAATCTTTTCCTGACATTCTTGTCCAACTAGACATATAAACTGTGGCTCTACTACCAACTGTCACGATTGTAAATTTTTAACTGTATGGCGTCATGATCTTGACACACTCATGACAAGCCTAAAAGGGAACCCAAGCCCCATATACATTTTTCACACGTCTTTGTGGCTTCATCAAACCTTAGATGAGGTTTGCAATCGTTAACAAAACACAACTCGTGAGGAATCCAAGCTTGTTCAGCCACACACGTCACCCGTGCGTGCATGTTCATTCATCTACGACTTTGTTCGACTTGCCTCTACACGAGGCCAAGTCATTCGACTTAACCTTGCCTTTACTAGGAGAAAAGGTCGTGATATGCAACGTCACACCTCAACTCGTCATCTAAGTTCTCAATTAACATGTCTCACATGTCTTGATGTCATTCCAAGTTCCAAGATGTCATTGGCCATCACAACTCACACGGTCATGCTCACCAAGAATGGACCCATGTGTCGTTCATATCTTCGGGACATCCCAAACATCCATCCTTTCGAGTTCTGTCGAGGCATTGGCTCTCATGTGTCAATGTCATATCATTTACGGACTCCATACTAGATAGCAAGTGCATGTACTGTAACGACCCTAAATTTCTACGTACCTAGAGTCACTACTAATGTCTCATACTAAGCTTATATGCTGAATATAACTCTTAAAACGACATCATTTATAGCATAAATTTCGAAAGAATTAAAACAACTTCATCTTTGAAAATATCGTCATGGTCTTACGTGTTCAACACATAATACTGAAAATGCAATTAAATATATTTCTATCCTATACACGTGTCATGGTCTCTACTTGCATGTCACTGTCAACCGTACATGGGCGCCTTACCTTTACTTGAAAAATGATATAGCACATGACCTAAATATTTCGAAGAATACTCAATAAGTGACCGGGGCCATGCAAAAATGCAAACACATGCAACAAATGCTCTAGGGACCTATCTCCATCTCATGCTAGGTGTGGTCTCCAATCTGGACTAGCATGGAAGTGTAGCACTTCCCTACACACGACCCATACGTGCGAGTGTGGATCTCCAAACATACATCCGGAGGTTAGCAGACTCCTGAGTGTCATGCTCAACATGATCACTATCATCATCATAGCGTACGCGTCCGTACTTATCATCATAAAAAGGTAAAGTGTCCTGATACTTGAGTATAGTCTCATTTCTATATTACTATTAGTAATACATGTGCATTAGTTACTCATCATCATAACATACACGTCCGTACTCATCATCATAAAAAGGTAAAGTGTCCTGATACTTGAGTATAGTCTCATTTCTATATTACTATTAGTAATACATGCGCATTAGTTACTCATCTTAAAATCGTTTCTCATGCTCTGTAGGGTTGTGCCCTAGTCGATTTCTCGACATAACATGCATGATGCTTAATATGGAAAAAACATCATCATATTAAGGTAACAATATCATGCATCATAATCATCATAACTCGTCATCGAAATGCCATCAAATACACCATAATCATCAATCACGTAATTAAACATCATCAAACATCATCATACATTATCATATAACTCATATACGCGATCATAAGTCATAACTCATAAATCGTACGTTATACGGCAAACAAGTCTCTAGTCTATCCTATAGTAAGACCACTTACTTGGTTGGCCTTAGTTGACGTTCTCTCTAAATTATTATACATTAGCTCCTGTTCCTCGAAAGCTGCTCTAAGTGTCATCGGGGTTCATTTCCTATTAAACCGTTCGTCATCTTTCGTTAGTATATCACAAATTAATCATAAATTCAATTGACATATGTTTAATATTATACTAAAACAACCTCGATTACCTTAATCAGGCCTGAAAACAGGTTTGGGAGGATGGAAACGGGTTGAAATTGGGATACCCGAGTTGGATAAGCTGAAGGAGCCACGAAAGCCGAATCGAACCGAGCCAAGCCGCGAAGCCGAGGGCTTCTTTTTGCTGTAGGTCGACACATGGCACAATAGGAGGCTGACGTGTGTGTAGGCGATTTCGGGTCGAGGCGCGGGCCGAGTGTTCTCTCGGGTTGAGACGTGCGCCGCTGCAGGAGGGTTGGGCTGAATGTGCTGGATATTTGGTTTTGGGTTGGGCGTGTGTTGGGCTAAACACTGGGCCGAGATTTGGTTGGACCTCGGATTTGTTCGTGCAGTAGTTCTCGGTTGCAGGCGCGGGTCCCAGGTGCTGCAGACGAATTGGGTCGAGGCTTGGATTGGGCTAGTTGCTGGCAAGGCGGATCACGGGTGGAATCTGACCTGGATCCGGGTCTCTTCTTCTTCTTTTCCTCGGTGTTTCTCTCTTTTGTAGGTGTTTTGGAGGGTGCTAAGGTCGAGGATGGTGTTTGGCGATCCGTGGAGGCCGTGGGTTCGTGTTTCAGCATGGGTCGCGAAAATTCCGATGGTGGCTGAAATTTTCGCCACATTTTCGGCAACTGAGTTTTTTTTTTTGTTTTTTTTTATTAACAAAACGTTACATATATCAACCTTTGACATATGGGTGGGGTGCAATGTCGGTACACACGTGGTCCGATGCTATACTTGAAAGACCCATTTCAAAGAAAGTTTATCGAGACACTCATCTAGCAACGTTCGCTCTCACCATGACACACGTATGTGCCCTAGAATAGCTCATTTAGGCTACAAGGTATAGGAGTGATAGAGAGCTGACACCATGCCTCCCCCAAAGGTACATTGTGACGCATTTTTGGTTTGACAAACGTAGGCATGAATTTAGTGAATGGTAATACGATCTCTTGAAGCATCTTTTCGTATCCGTTGGATACCAAATTTTGCAAGCTTTCATCTTTCGTATGAACGGACATAACTCTAGAGCCACCTGCCTAAACTTTTTAACACAAGGAAGAGACATTACAAACAAAAAAAAAAAACTATTATTTAATTTTCTCTCCTACCAAATGAAACACTTCACATAGAAAACACACCCCTAACCAAATGAAACACTCAAATATTGCATTGTAGGTCGGGCTTTTGGATTTGGATGGAGACATGCAAAGACCAATGTTAACGTGAGAAGTATACTTTTTGCCACTCCAATTTGGAGTGAAGGAGATTTGAGTCGTGAGTCTAACAAATCAAAGATGAGTATACGTGGAGTAGATTTAGACCACAAGTAAGCCAATAATTGTCCAGGATGCTTTTCCATTATTACTTCCAATGCCATCACATCAAAACTGTAGACGTCACATTTTTCTGTTACGACAATGGTGTATGTTAATTCTGAATTAGAAAAGAAAAAGAATTAAAAGTAATAATTTAAGAAAATAAATTAAGAATTAATTATTATAATATGTGCTCGCCTGGAGCTATATATCCACAAGTTAGTAGGTCTAATATGATCTCTTCATTGACTGAAGTCAATCATCAATGTATTCCCATCGCCAAGACTGAAAGGATAGTCAATAGAATGATTACTATGGTGTTACTAAAAGTGCTAGAAATTTGCCCATTAATCATGTTGTTACTAAAATTCAAATACACCAAGTGGGAGAGATCCATTGAATCTATTTGATCATAGGTTTAAGATACATAAATTTCAATTGGGTTAGTGAAGGCATGGTGTTACATTTGAAGAGTTTCCTAGCTTTTTAAATTCTCGATTTTTAGAGAAATTGAATCATTCAAGTAGTTATGAGAAAAATCTAACAAAGCCAACTAAGTTAAATACCAAAAAGTGGACGGGATTGGGCCATTAAGCTTGTTATTATTCATTTGGAGATAAGATAGATTACTTGTAACGCCCCGTTAGGTTTAAGTATATATATATATATATAT